>NC_136486.1:29225133-29277633 GCF_053919585.1 Euprymna scolopes
TTTATTTTGAAATATTATTCATTACTGCGTCTACTAAGGATACCCAGATTTCGTCTCTCTACCAATTCTAGTTTTAACATAAAACTTCCGATGTGCTTCGCTGTAAACGTTGCTAATTTCTGAAATAAGTCGACTGTTCTCGTACATTCAGATAGAGAACCTATGGGCATTGGTAATGGACACAGTGATGTACGTATCTATTTATAATATATATATATATATATATATATATATATATATATATATATATATATATATATATATATAATTATGTGATTTTTGTATGTTGCCATTTGCACATTTGTTTTACTTCGATTATATTTGCTTTATTGTAGATGTTCATATATTTTTTCTCCTGTGGTTGCAATATTAACACACGTTATAAAAGCTGTGATGATGTTCGAGCAGTTCAACGTCTTTCTGAAAGTCATCCCGTACTAAATCTTGCAGATGACACATACTGTGGCGGACTTTTCCGTTCTCAAGGCTCGCTCGGCATAGGAGTCGCTGGTCGGAGATGTCAGGGGCAGATAATCGGGTGGCTTTCTGCTGGAAATAGACGCTGTTTTCCACTGCAGCCGACGGACATAAACACGGTTCTTCTGAAAAAAAAAAAAAAAAAAAAAAAAAACACGATATCAATTCAGTAGTTTTATGTTATATTATTTAAAAAATATACTCATTAGACGTTGATTAAAACAAATTCCTTGAATTTCAAATTCTTCTTAAGACTCATTAAGCCTAATTTGTTTGACATTTTTAGAATCATAAAATTTAATGGATTTTGATCAAGTTTGCAATATGATATTGTCAAATACTCTTTTTAATTAACTCCAAAAATATTTGTGACATTTTCTGGAAAGTATCTTCTAGTTAGTATCGCATGAGAGAGTAAGTAACTAAGATGAATGTATTTATGTAAAGTTTTTATTTACAATAAAAAAAAAACATTACGAATTTTAAATCATGACGGCTAAAAGATCAAAATCGTGTAGCATTTTTTTAATTTTCCATATAAATAAATTTATTTACTTAAAAATTCTTATTTTTAGCTTACCTAAAGCTAACACCAGGAAAATTTAGACAATACATTCTTCCTATTCTTTTTTCTTTTCTTACATGCTATTGAATGTGTTTAACTGCAGTCTCTAGTTGTCGAAGATAGAGAGTGTATGGTCCAGTCCAATGTGTTAGTGTTCCATCATGCGCATATGTGTTTAAATGAATATAAATTTACTGATATAAGCTAAATCGAAAGCATGACGGTTAAAAAATCAAACTCGTTCAGTATTTCATTAAAATAAATATTTATTTATTCAAAGTTTATAATTTTTCGGTTAATACCAAAACCCTTATCAGAAAGATTTAGACAATACTTATTTTCTTACTGGTGTGGATGCAAGGTTGGGACCATGGAAGGAAAACACGGAACACGGATTAAGTGTAAGAAAGATATATTGACTAAAATAGTTACAAGCATAGGATAAAGGGTAAGCGGAGTATTGTTTAATATGGGTAGTCATTCGCACTACGCACTACTAGTACTTCTGCTGATTCTACGGTATTACGATACTGTCCCCTGATATGTAAAATGTTATAAAAACTGATATTTTAACATTTAAGTTTAACTGATATTTTAATATTTAAGTAAAACTGACATGTTAAAATGTAATTAAAACTGATATTTTAATATTTAAGTAAAACTGACATGTTAAAATGTAATTAAAACTGATATTTTAATATTTAAGTAAAACTGACATGTTAAAATGTAATTAAAACTGATATTTTAATATTTAAATAAAACTGACATGTTAAAATGTAATTAAAACTGATATTTTAATATTTAAGTAAAATTGACATGTTAAAATGTAATTAAAACTGATATTTTAATATTTATGTAAAACTGACATGTTAAAATGTAATTAAAACTGATATTTTAATATTTAAGTAAAACTGACATGTTAAAATGTAATTAAAACTGATATTTTAATATTTAAGTAAAACTGACATGTTAAAATGTAATTAAACCTGATATTTTAATATTTAAGTAAAACTGACATGTTAAAATGTAATTAAAACTGATATTTTAATATTTAAGTAAAACTGACATGTTAAAATGTAATTAAAACTGATATTTTAATATTTAAGTAAAACTGACATGTTAAAATGTAATTAAAACTGACATTTTAATATTTAAGTAAAACTGACATGTTAAAATGTAATTAAAACTGATATTTTAATATTTAAATAAAACTGACATGTTAAAATGTAATTAAAACTGATATTTTAATATTTAAGTATGACTGGAATTAAAATATTTAAGTATTACTGATATTTTAATATTTAAGTAAGACTATTATTTTAATATTACCGAAAGACTGATATTTAAATATTTAATTTTCACTGATACATTACAATTAAAGTAAGTAAATATTAAAGTATGACTAATATTTTAATTTTCAAGTAAGATGTATATGTTAATATTTTCAAAAAAAACATTGATATTTAAATATTTAAGAAAGAATGATATTTCAATATTTAAATATAACTGATAATTACTTATTAAAGTAGGACTAATATTTAAATATTTTAGTTAGACTGATATTTTAATATTTAAATAAGACTAGTACATAAAATTTATTTAACACTGATATTTTAACATTTAAGTATGGCTGATATTTAAGTAAGATTAATATGTTTATATTTAAGGAAGACTAATATTTTATTATTTAAGTAAGACTGATATGCTAATATTAAAGTAAGACTGACATTTTAATATTTAAGAAAAACTAATATTTTATTATTTAAGTAAGACTGACATTTTATTATTTAAGGAAGACTAATATTTTATTATATAAGTAAGACTGACATTTTATTATATAAGTAAAACTGATATGCTAATATTTAAGTAAGACTGACATTTTAATATTTACGAAAAACTGATATTTTATTATTTAAGTAAGATTGATATTTAAATCTTTAAGTAAGACTGACGTTTTAATATTTAAGGAAGACTAATATTTTATTATATAAGCAAGACTGATATGTAAATCTTTAAGTAAGACTGACATTTCATTATTTAAGGAAGACTAATATTTTATTATATAAGTAAGACTGACATTTTATTATATAAGTAAAACTGATATGCTTATATTTAAGTAAGACTGACATTTTAATATTTACGAAAAACTAATATTTTATTATTTAAGTAAGACTGATATTTAAATCTTAAAGTAAGACTGGAATTTTATTATTTAAGGAAAACTAATATTTTATTATATAAGTAAGACTGATACGCTAATATTTAAGTAAGACTGACGTTTTAATACTTAAGGAAGACTAATATATTGATATTTAAGTGGGACATATGTTAATATTTTAGTAAGATTGATATTTAAATATTTAAGTAACACTGACAGTTTAATATTAAAGTAAGATTACTATTTTCATATTTAAGTAAGATTCATATATTAATATTTAAGTAAGATTAATATTATGATATTTAATTAGACATGTTAGATATGTCAATATTTAAGTAAAACTGAGATATTTATATCAAAGTAAGACTGATATATTAATATTTCAGAAAGCCTGATATGTAAATGTTTAAGTAAGACTTATATTTTAATATTTCATATTTTAATATTTTATTTGGTATTTTATTTCTTTTATAACATGAACTCTGTCGAAGTTAATTTAGGTAACATTCCGTGAAAGGTACAGACTAGTTAACACTCGAGAAACTAAATAAAGACAACACATAATTTATACCAAACGGATTCGAATACATTTTCCTACCTATGTTTTAACGTACTTCTATGTAATACTTTTTTATATATAATTTTTGCAGTAAATATTAAATGGCGGTCAACACTTGAAGGCATGTTGTTTCCCAATTAAATTATGGGGTTTGAGAACATAGCTTCTATAGAATACTGAGTGTGACATAAATGAAAAAGTTTATACGCGTAAACACGTGGCTAATTAAGTAGAGTATGTCATCCCTTTCGTATAAATTATGTTATTATTTTTGGTTTGGTATCGTGTGTTAACTATTCTGAACTTTGATAACTTTATGAACATAGGGTTTATATGAGGAAGAGCGAGAGGAAGGAAGGAGCGATAGGCATGAGGGCCAGAAGAGGGGGAGGAGAGTGTTGGGTAAAATGTGGGGAAATAGTAACAGGGTAAAACAAGTCGAAAGTTGAACTTAAGATTTCGAGTGGGGACTAGTCCAAAAGTATGAGTGTAAGCGAAAAACCGGAACTCCTTTTTTATTCATACATGGAAGGGAGTATCACGTTCTTGATGTGTAATTAATTTGCATTTTATATTTAATAGTCTATCTACGTTTACATACAAGGGGTGTTTCAAAATATGATGCCTCCTATTTTTTATTCCGCCCGAATGTATCAGAAGGGATTCCAAATTGTCTTGTTATATTGACTGAACTAATACATTCATCACCTGAAGGTTTCATCCCTCTGTTGTAGATATTGACGGTGTGAGACTTAAAGAAAACAACCATTGCCATGGAATTGTGTCAGAAGCATAGATGCGCCATTGAATTCCTAGCAAACCTGCATTAAGAGTGGTGGTAACTCTGTAGAAAAATAAACTATAAATCTCAAAACCTCGCTTGTTATAATGATGCCAATGATAGCTCTTTAAATGTTTAAATTAGAAAAATAGGAGGCTTTACTTTTAGAGTCACGCTCATGCCTAACAATTGCGCATCACTACCAAAAGTCTATAAATAATACGATGTTTTCCAACCACTTGAGAGAGATTGAAAAGACCAACAAACTTGCCTCACGAATTGAACGACAACCAGTAATAACACCGTTCTGAAGTGTCATCTTTCCTTCTTTACGCTACAAGAACGACCAGTTTCTCGACCGGGTTATGACTTATGATAAAACGTGGGTCATTTACGACAACCGGCGACGCTCAGATTAGTGTTTGACCGACGAATCTTCACGACACTTCGTGAATCCAAATTTTCACAAAACGAAGACCATGCTGACTGCTGAGTGGTCTGCGACCGGTCTAAAAAACCTAAACGGTTTCAACAACTTCATCGCCACTAGAAACCAAGATTTTTGCTATACTGACATAAATACACAAGTGTTACGTCATCAAAAGTATGTTGATTATCGTGCTTATTTTGATGAATAAATCTTTGTTTGAGCCAAGATACTTTCATCTGAATTAAAAACTT
This sequence comes from Euprymna scolopes, assembly GCF_053919585.1. Lineage (NCBI taxonomy): Eukaryota > Metazoa > Mollusca > Cephalopoda > Sepiida > Sepiolidae > Euprymna > Euprymna scolopes. The sequence continues at coordinate 29,230,355 of NC_136486.1, forward strand.
AAAAACAGAGGAACTTTCTTTTCAACATGATAAATACAAAACTAAAGTTCCTCCATCAATTTCCGCAGACATCAGTATCCAATGAAACCATTATGACTGGATAGCAGGACTGGAATTTCTAAATACCATACTCAAATCTAATTTATAAAACTCAATAATGTCTCCATTTGTTCAAACTGCATTTCCGCCGCAAAGTCGCAGAACGGATTTGTGAACCATTGTTTTTTTTTATATATGAGAGCCGATAAAAATAGCTACTAAAGGGTCACAATATGAAAAAAAATGGAACTTAACAAGCGTAAGTCAACAAAGTACTCTTGTACGCATGCACAATTATACGTTTATACGTTAAAGTCGGTTCATTTTTAACTATTTCTTATCTGTCTGATAATACCTCAAACGATAACGACTAAAGCTTGAGCGCTAAATGTTTTGGTTTCATTCCAACAGATGCACCCAAGTTATATTCTTTTATTTTTACTTTTGAAATTACTACTATATATTGGGTACAGTGTAATGATCAATAGAGAATTAGCGCTCTAATAATAATTACGAAATATAAAAAAAGATGAAATATCATATTTAAGCGTAATTTAGCCCCGGGCAACACCTGGCGCCCAGCTAGTCAAACATAAAAAAATATTATGGGGAACAGAAGCCAGGAAAGATGAAGTTGAAATATAAATAAAAGCTTAGTAAGGGACGTTGATTATAATCATTGAAAACTTTTAATTTCAACTAGCATATATATATATATATATATATATATATATATATATAGTCTTTGAAGTTTTTAACATTTGAAACCACACAAAAAATTATTTTTTATCATTCATCAAAAAAAAAAACATCTAGTCAGTAAGTCATTTAATCACCTGCAATCACTGCATCAACTCTCAAATTTACTATAATACCAATTTTTATATTTTTTAAGGGATCATCAGTTGTTTACCATGAAACACTGTTTCGGGGATTTAAAAACAAAACAGTGTATTACATCATGGCTCCCCAGCAGTGTTGATCAAACACCACCACCCTTAATCTTAGGAAGAAGACAAGTTACAAAAATGTTTTTTTTTTTTTTTTTTTTTTTTTCCCCAATTTCCTATTCTTAATATATATATATATATATATATATATATATATATATATATATATATATATATATATATATATAGAGAGAGAGAGAGAGAGAGAGAGAGATTAATGTCTCGGAAGTAGAGTGAAAAGCATATTTTCTTTTTCTTTTATTAATATTATTGGAATTTTTTCCTTTTTTCCTTGTACACATTTTTGTGAATTATACCATGGATTTCTGCCTTTAGATTATTATGGACCATCTTCTTCCAATTACGGGATTTCCTTGGATTTTACTTGTGCAAATGGAAATTCAATTAACTTTCTTGAAGTTATGCATTTGGATTTTACCGTCACTGGATTATTTGTCTTCCATCAGACTATCCATTCATGTGTAATCACCTTTCTCTTCACCATATTCCCCCTGCTTCATTTTTTTTGTTTTCAAGTAAGATCTTTGACTTACTTGTTGCTTCATCAAATACTTTTGCATGCAAAATCCGATCCCGCATTTTGCTAATTCCTACCCTCTGATGAGAAGGAAAGTATTTCTTCAAAACTCCGCGGATTAAGGACTATCTATTATCTAGTGTTTCCTTTTCAGATTGAATATGTTTTTAACTCATTTCAAAGTGTTTTTTAACAGGTTTTATTAACTGCTTGCTCGTATATATATATATATATATATATATATATATATATATATATATATATATATATTAAGTTATAAAATATATATGGCGATTTAGCTATACTGAATATTCCGCGTTTCATCCACTCTAGGACTCTTTAGGCTTATTCGCGCATAAGCCTGAAGAGTCCTAGAGTGGATAAAACGCGGAATATTCAGTGTAACTTAATCGCCATATATATTTTATAATTTACTAACTAGCTCTACCTACGTATTGAACACTTTTGAAGTAAATACTTAAACTTTACCCATAAATCTATACTTTCGTATATGAATTTTATGTGAGTAAATGAAGTAGTTATATATATATATATATATATATATATATATATATATATATATATATATACCATTTACGGTTAGTTGTTTTTATTTTAATGTGGAGTTTTTTATGACCTGTCCACATGAATTATTTTTCTATATTTATATTCTTATGTTTTTTAAGTTTTGTGATTACAAATCATAAAACTTTAAGTTTCATCCTATGCAGCAAATACATAGAAATGTTAAAAAACTTTTTAGCGTGACTTTTGGAATATTTTGCGAACAGTTTTTTTTTCTCTGATGAGAAAAATTTGCATTCTTTGAAATTCTGCGGATTAAGGAGCATCTTAACTACCAGCTTTAGAGTATTCTGTCGAATAATAAAAACTTTTTGTAAATTTCTACTTTACATCTCTGTTCTCGTTATTTATATAATAATAATAATAATAATAATAATAATAATAATAATATATATATATATATAAATATATATATATATACTAAATATATATATATATATAAATATGAATATATATATATATACATGGTGCTACTTCAACTTTAATAAAGAAAAGAATTTCAAACCACACTTCTTTCAATAACCAAAATTCAAATAATAACCAGGGAACTTCTCTAACTACACTGGTTAAAAAGCTTAGTTCTGCCAATACCCACTTTTCAATTAAATGGACCATCCTAAAAATAGTTAAGTCTTATACTCCAGGATCTAAGTCTTGTCACCTCTGAACATCTGAAGCTATAACTATTATCACCTCCCCTCAAAGTAGTAATATAATAAACTCTAAAAACGAACTGATCTCATATTGCAAACATATGTCCAAATTTAAATATGGTAAATTTGAAATTACACAGCTATTAAGTTAACCCTTCAAATATATATCTTTTCCCATATTTTTTTATCTTACCTCCTAAGCTTTTCATATTTTTAATTTTATTGGTTTTTCTTTATTTCTTTAGCCGGTTTCCCATCTGCTGTCTCCGTTTTATGGTATAAGTATACCTATTAATTAAATATATACATCAGCCTACTCATTTTTATTCTACATATTTGTTTACTTATATTTTACTATATGCATTTACATACACATTTATTTGCCTTATTCCGGAGTTTGTAGATACCGGCCATTCCCTCCCCTTAAATTGTATGTAAGTATGTATGTATGTATGTATTTGTTTAAGTTGTATATGTTTTTGGATATGTGTATATATTTATGCATGCGTGTGTGTGTGTTTGTATATATATATGTATATATATATATGTGTGTGTTATTGTATATGTATATATATGTATATGCGCGTGTGTATGTATGTACATGTATGTGTGCATTTGTGTGTCTGTATGTATGTATATGTATGTGTATATATATGTATATGTATATATGTATATATAGTTTTTTTTTTAATTTTTTAACTTTTTAATTTTCAATTTTCAATTTATTTATTTTCATTTTTTTTTACTTATTCACTTTTTTTACTCTTCTTAATATAATAGACGCTCCATTTCATTAACTTAGCCATTTATTTGTTTGTCTGACTCGCGTTTCTTAATTTCATTCTGAGACTTTCACGTGCATAATTAAGTTGACCTATTTATTAACGCTAACTTTCGCGCTTTTTGTCTGGGTCAGTTTGACCTCGCTTTTCAAATTTAAACTTTCACAGTTTTTCCGTTTTTTTTTTAAACCTTAATTTACTGAATTCCTCCGGCCTTGACAGACGTGTTTTAAATATTCTCTCTAGTGCTTTTTCTGTGCACATTTGAACTTTTCTTTTAGTGATTTGGAAGTCATTCCATTTGTGATTTTTCCAAGGAATTCTGCCTTTTGGATCATTTTGGACCATTTGGAACTTACCTGTTGGATCGGAAAATTTTTATTCGACCGTGTTTGGATTTTATCATTCTTGGATTTTTTACCCTTCACCGGACTATCCATTCATGTGAAATCTTTTTATCATTTTTTTTTACCTCCTATTCCCCTTACCTCACCCTTTTTTTTAACCAAGTAAGATCTGTGACTTACTTGTAGTTTCATTAAATACTTTTACATGCAAAATCCGATCCCGCATTTTGCTAATTCCTGCCCTCTGATGAGAAGGAGAGTATTTCTTCGAAACTCCGCGGATTAAGGACTATCCACTTATCTTGTGCTTCCTTTTTAAAATTAAATATGTTTTTAACTCTTTTTCAAGATGTCTTTAAACATGTTTTATTAATCATTTGTTCATATATATATATATATATATACATATATATATATATATATATATATATATATATATATATATATATATATATATATATATAGAATAGAATCCCTGTCTGTTTGTTCACAATTTGGTTAATATATACAAAAAGATGAACTGTTTCAGAAATTAATTTTAATACTGAGAACGGACTCTCATATTATTTTCTTCCTGCCTGATATATATACTATTTATTCCAAAGAAATCAACATTCAAAAGGTTATTACATTTGCATATTACATTTAAAAAGATTTGTTTAAATAATAAGCTCTTAATTTTTAATAGAAATTAGCAATAGACCTGTTTTTAGTACTCTATTTACAAATACTTTAAACGGTTGACTTATTTAATTTATTATTAATATAATTTACATTAAATTTTTTTAATTATTAGTATAAACAGCATTGAATGCGTTTAAAACGGAAGTTTTCATGAAACATATGAGTTATTTCCATTTAAGTTATGACATTTTATTTCCCTGTTTAAATTTCATAGGTGAAGATCACCATGTTTTATGTTTCCAAAAATCCAAAATGTAGTTACCTTTCAGGAAAATCGTAACAAGGTAAGTTATTTTGTGTATTTTAAATAGTATGTGACTAAACCGTCTGCCCGTCAGATGTTTTTACATGACAACGCTGGGTATATATACCACAGGCCATATAGGAGACAATCGAAGCAGCAAGACTGCAGCTGGCCTGCATGACACTATATATATACAAAGATAGATATATTTGGGCACATTTCATTGGTTTTAAAATATAAGTATTTTTTACAAATTGTCATATAGCATAATATTATAATCTTAAAAAAACATGCAGATTTTTATGTAGTTTCGTCGCATAGAACCAAAGATATGAACATTTCAATATTCAATTTGGCTATAAATATAGATATATCCATATGTATCTATCTATACTCATACAATTTTTTTTGTGTATTGCTATTTATATAAAAAGCCCCATTTCTATTTATTTAAAAAGAAAATACATCTTTGTTATACACGGGTTGTGGAATTACATTCATTTGCAAAAGATCTAGTTAATTTGCATATTCTTTTAAACATTCATTTTAATTAATTCCCTATTAGTTTTTTCGGTTTTCTTATGGGATGGTTATCTTTAGTTAACTATTACGTGTAATTATATTCATGCAGATATTCTACATGATTTATACTTAAGTGATATTTGCGCAAAAAGATTACAGAAACATCTTTCTATATATATTTATGCATGCATGTTTTTAAAAAATTGCCTACCAAATTCCTTTGTCAGTTTTTAGTCTACAGACATGAAACTTAATATATAGGATATTCGAGCCCATGCAAAACTTTATATTTAATTTGTTTTTAATTATTAGTCTAACCAACATTAACTGCGTTTAAAACGGAAGTAAGTTTTCATGAAATATATGAGTTATTTCCACTTAAGTTATGACGTTTGATTTCCCTGTTTAAATTTCATTTTATCATATATATATATATATATATATATATATATATATATATATATATATAAACTAACATAATGATGAAAAATATATATATATAAACTAACATAATGAAAAAAAACACATTTAACTACACCTAGGTTTAAAATAGGACAACTCACTAGATATCTATGATTCCCATTAAAAAAAGCAAACACAAAAGAAGGGGTGAACCCAAGGTCAACTGGGTCTTTTTCCTGTGAGTGCCTGCCTGCCCATTGGCTGATTAGGAAGGGAGCGATGGAAACTAGGAATCTGATTGCCTAATCAAAAAACTGAATAGAATGTGCGTATATACAAACGCGAGACAACCACAACTCTTTGCATAAGCTTGACGAACCCTAGCGTGGATGAAACGCGGAATATTCTGTGTAGCTTAATTGCCATATATATTTTATAACTTACTTACAGAGCATATGTAAATTTATTAAACATTCAAAAATCACTAAAATATGCACTTAATTCCATTTATATTGTTTAAATTACTGCATTTTACACGTGTTTCATTGAATTGTAAACCAAACAAATCATTAGTGTTTTACATTAGTTTATCAAAGAGTAAAATGTACAGTTTTTTCCCTAGGTTCAAAAAGGTAATTTTAAATCAAATTCGAAAGATTCAAAAGATGTAAAAATCCGAAATCCAGTAAAACACAATAAAAACATCCACTTAGTAAACATTGCAGACATACCGATATGTAAAAGAAAAGAAAGAAGTATAGTTCGTAGATCACAAATGGAACAAGCCCATTTTTAGCGCCATTTTTAAATTCATACTGAGCTATCAACATTACTAGATTTTACGTATTTATACTATATATATATATATATATATATATATATATATATATATATATATATAGAGAGAGAGAGAGAGAGAGAGAGAGAGAGAGAGACTAAAGAAGCTTTAAATAAAAAAAAGCAAGAATAAAAATAAAGAATGCAGTTTAAATTCCCGGAAGAAAAAAATATTAACTTTAACCTATCGCAGACTAAGCACCGACATAATCCGACTTCTAAAAAGTTTATAATGACAAAAGAGAATTTATTTATATAAGGATGAAAAAAAAAAGGCATAACTAAAATTGTTAAATAGAAATAGATTTAGCACTTGCATAAGCCGATTTCGCAAAAGTCTGTAATTTTAAAACAGAATTTAACTACATAAGAGTGAAAAAAGAAAAGCTTAACTAAAATTTTGTAAATAGAAAACGGGGATCATATATATATATATATATATATATATATATATATATATATATATATATATATATATATTCCAGGTAGAAAAATATTCAAAGACTAATAATAATTTAATTTCAACACGGGTCATTAATAGTGCTCAATCAAAGAGAGTAAATTATATATTTTTTATTATTATTTATGTAAATACCTTTCAATCATATTTGATTTCACAAAAAAAATAAATAAATAAATAAATAAAATACAAAAATAAAAAAGGTTTTTGAGGAGAGAAAATATGCCATGACTGGCGTGAATCAAAGCTAAGGTTATATATATATATATATATATATATATATATATATATATATATATATATATATATATATATATATATATATATATGTGTGTTACATTAACTCATATAATACGATTCCAATATTTTTCCCGATTCCGCACTAAAGAAACGATTCCGATACGAGCATGAGTTCTGATTCCGGTTCTTCATAAATCTCTAAATATCTAAGTATGAAGTTGCTATTTTTCCCGATTACCGTAAAAACACGTATTAATTGCGCACATATTTTCTCAAAAGTAAAAAAAAAATACATTTGTGTGTGTGTGTGTGTGTGTATGTGTGTGTGAGGGGGGTGATCTATAGATTTAACTTTACTGGTAGATCAATAAATATTAATCATTTTTTGTTGTTGCTAAAAGCAGTGGAAGGTTTTGTTTTAAACAGAATAAAAAATAATTAAAAAAATAAATTGAAAGAATCGTTTTGGCATCGGAAAATATGCATGATTTTTTTCTGATTCCGATACCGATTCTGGTACCCCAAAACATACCGATTTTTCCGATTCTCGATTTGGATTCCGATTAATCGTCTCAACACTAATATATATATATATATATATATATATATATATATATATATATATATATATATATATATATATATATACTATATACTATACTAATATATATATATATATATATATATATACTATATACTATACTAATGTATATATATATATATATATATATATATACTATACACTAATATATATATATATGCATATATATATTAGTGTATAGTATATATATATATAATATATATATATATATACACTAATATATATATATATATATATATATATATATATATATATATATATATGATCTCTGGTCTCTTTTTTTTCCAAAGTATAGGATGTACTGGGCTATAGGTTTGTTTGGTTGGGGTGACAAGGGTAAAAGGACAGACAATATGCGATCAAATGTAAATTCACGTAGGAGAAGGAAAAATAGGTTTGACCGGTTGTAAGGTAGCATCGGGTGATTAATGATAGCAACTGATACCTCGTTCCGGTCTGCTGACTGGTAAATAAAACCATTGTTTAAATCGCCGAAAGACACCGCAAAAGGCCTTAAAACAAAACATTTATGTTATTAGTATTTGGGGGCTAATTCATACAGTAGATCAAGTTGTTAAACCACTAAAACGATGTTGTTATCTCGCTTGCCACCATAAACCGTTTCGAATATTACAGCTTTAGATGTTAGGAGGAAGGGCGAATAGCGTAAATAAGCGAATAATAAGAAGAGTAGTGGGGTGAGTGAATGGCGTATATAATAAAGAGAAAGGAGGGAAGAGGGATGGTGAGATAAAGGGATGTTAAGGACAATGAGGAAAAGAGATGACAATAAAGAGAGAGAAAGGGAGAAGTGCGCACCAGATTATATCATGACGTCACAAGTAGTTCGATACATATTTTGAATTTTTTTTTTTACTTCGGGGTCACCACTTATCAAGGCCAGAAAGCCACTCAAGAATAAGGATTAATGAGTGTAAGATGGTAGTGAATAGTTAATCATGTAAATTGGGTGGAACTTGATTATTTATGGGGACGATTTAATAGAAATTTGTTTACATTAGATTTGAATGCCACCATGTTGTATTAAGCTAGGAAGCATGTCAGCGGAACAACGTTCCGAAGGCGGGCATTTTCGGGAAAGAAGCTTTGTTCATGGAATCTGCGCTTTCATTTAGGCACAGATAGAGAGTGAGGGAAACCATTTTTTTTTACATAGGAATCACCGCTTATCAAGTCCCAAAGACCACTCGAGGATAAGGGTTAAGAGTGTACAGTAGTCAATCGGGCAATATAGTAATTGTTAGTAATAGAAATTCGGTAAGTTTGTTGACTTAAGTGGAACAGCTCATCAAGAACTTGTTTACGTTGGACTTGAACACAACCATATTGTAATCAGCTGGAAAGCAGGAGAACGGAAAACAATTCCACAGGCGTGGAGTTCTAAGAAAGAAGCTTTTTTCATGGAATCTACGTTTAGGTTTAGGCACAGATAAAGTGTGGGGGAATTTTGATAGTGTTTTCAGCTAGACGAGTGTTTCTTGTGAAAGTTTGGCGAGGGAGGCATAGATTGAAGCTCAGACGAGCACTTAACAGGAAAATAACGATAAAGCAGAGACAAACTCGCAACATCTCTTCTGTGAGATAGAGGTTGCAGAGAAGAGAAAAGGACACCTCCTACGAGGCTACGAAGTCTATTTTATACTCTATCATTTATAGTGGTTTTAGCTAGTCGAGCGATTTTTTTATGAACGTTTGGAAAGGGAATGGGCCATAGATTGGAATTCAGATGAGCACTTACTATGAAAATAGAGATTGACAATTTCATACTTTTTTGGAATTTCACAAATTTTCTAAAATATTTATGAAACTATCTGGTGACATTTGCATAAAACTTCTCTCCTTATATCTAGTCCGCATTGTCTTCTACCTCTGTTCCACAGCCTGTCTCTCTTTCTCCTTTTCGCTCTCTCTTTTCTCCCCTCTCTCTTACTTATGGACATTATTACCTCCCTCTCACTTTCTTTACATCCGCCCTTTTATTGACGCATTTCCCGCCTTTTTGAACAATCACAAATAGATTTAAAAAATATGTGCACGTTGACAAGCAAGCAAGATAACAACATAATGGTTTTATTCATGAATATTATAAAGAAATATTTAATAGTATATGTAAAACAAAAATTTAAATATATACATAACAAATATTTAAAACTATATAATATGTATAATAATATTTAATAATATATATAATAAAAATTTAATATTATGCATATAACAAATATGTAAAACTATATATAATAAATATTTTAAAACCTAATAACAACTATTTAATAATATATAAACAAATGCCTAATAATATAATACTTAGGTTATAATACATCTATAAACTATTTAATTAAATATATAATACATTTTGTAATATACTTCACAATTATTTAATAACAGATATTATATTTATTTAATAATATGTATATAACAACTATTTAATGATATATATATAATATATTTAATTGTATATATATATATATACATATATATATATATATATATATATAATAAATATTTGAAAATATATAGTAAATATTTTATAATATACATCACGGCTTTTAATAATGCATATAATAACTATTTTATAATATATATAATAACTATTTAATTGTTATATATAAAATATTTAAAGGCATATGACATAAATGTGACAGTTTATATAACAATATTCAATTGAATATATAGAAAATGTTATATTATCATACTATTATTATATTATTATTATCGTTATTATCATTTAATAATATGAGAACAAATATTTTATTATATATATTTAATAACAGGGTACAATAAATATATGATATATAATACATATTTATTAAGGTATAAAATCATTATTTTATAATATGCATATAAGAAATATTTAATAATATAAATAAAACAACGATTTACTAAGATAAATAAAGGATATTTATTAACATTATAATAAATATTTAATAATAAATATAACCACAGTTAAATAATTATATATATATATATATATATATATATACATATATAAATATTTTATGATATAATTAAGAAACATAAATAATATATATAATAGATAATCAAATATGTATACAAGAAATATTTGTTAATATATGTATAAGAAATATTTTATATAAAATAAAACATCAGTTGGTTATGGGTGGTCTTTTGTATCCTATTTCTAAATGTATATTTTATTTTTTTATCGAAGAATTCTGTAAATATTACACAATCAATAAAAAGAATCCCGTAAATATTACGCCATCAATAAAATCAAATATTCTTGTTTACTCTAGAAATGTCTGAATTTGATTTGACAGAGATAAAAGAAAGCTGAAAGATAAATGGGTGGATTTTAACTAATTAGCATAATAAATAATAGGACCCAACTAACCTTTCAAATAGTAAATAAAATTTAATTTAAGCTTTATAAATTTAAGAACGAACGAGGAAAAATAGCTGTGAAGTATTGAAGATAAACATCTTATATTTTAGTTTTAAACAATTATGGAGAAAAAATTAGATGAGAAAATACAAAAAATAAAAATAAAAAAGAAGGAATAAACAAATAAGTAGAACAAAGGTTTCATAATATTCATAGTTTGACAAATTCATGCATACTAAGTGTTTCCAGTAAAATATATTTGATGTATTCAGCAAATCAAATATTTATTTACTAATCAGTTTTTTGTGTGCTGTTGCTTATACCTTATACGAACCCCTTGGGGCAAAGTAGTCGAATAATAATAATAATAATAATAATAATAATAATAATAATAATAATAATAATAATAATAATAATAATAATAATAATAATAATAATAATATTAATAATTTAAAAAAATTTATAATAATAATAACAATAATAATAATAATAATAATAATAAAAATAATAATAATTAAAAAAATTATAATAATAATAATAATAACAATAATAATAATAATAATTAAAATAATAATAATAATAATAATTAAAAAAATATTAATAATAATAATAATTAAAATAATAATAATAATAATTAAAAAAAAATAATAATAATAACAATAATAATAATACTAATAATTAAAATAATAATAATAATAATAATATTAATTAAAATAATAATAATAATAATTAAAAAAAGAAATAATAATAATAATAACAATAATAATAATAACAACAACAACAACAACAATAATAATAATAATAATAATAATAATAATAATAATAATAATAATAATAATAATGGTTTTCGTTGGAGTAGTAGTAGATGGTAATGATTTTGGTGATGGTGGTGCTTGTGTTGTAACTGATTATTAGGACTGTGACAACAGCATATTCTTTTCATTATTTTAAGTCTTGAATATATATCCGTTAATATCTTTTATGTTTTTATATAGACCGATGTGGTTCTCGGTTGATTAACTGTTTGCTATATATAACTATGTGCTGTTTGATATATATTTGAAAGTCAAAATAATAAAAAGAATATGCTGTTGTCACAGCCCTAATGATCATGAGGCTTGTTGTAATTGTTGTACGAGGATCATTCGTCCATTTCATAAGACTCATATAATTCTATCGTTGGCATTGGTTTCCCCGATATTTTTATAGTTAGAATTTTTTTTTTTTGAATGACGTCGGGTATTTACGGGACGGACGACCTGAAGGTAGCCACCGTTCCTTTAATGAAAGTGGTAGTCATGATGATGATGATGATGATGATGATGATGACTTAGCCCCACTCTTTTGAAACATTGTGAATATAAAGGTATCATGAATTTAGAAACAAAGCATTGATGTGATTTTTTTTTTTTTAAATAAAAAAGTATTTATTTCAGGGTTTTTAATTTTCAGCGTAAACGCCTTACTCATATTTTTATTCGCTGAAAGTAGTTTCCACTTAAAGTCCATAGATTAGGTAACATCTTGACTATACTATTAAAAAAGAAACTTAGAAATTTCCTCTGCAAATTATCAGTATTAAAACTAGGTACTGTTGCAGTATTTGACCCGGATGCTCAATATTTTCCAACAATCATGGCTCGGGAACGATCGGCAATAACCGGATTAAGCTGAATGTCGAAACGGTAAATTGTACCAAACCGAAACAGATATATTCTACCAGAGACCAAAGGCAAAAAAGAATCGTGTTGAAAGAACGTGGAAAGAAACAAAACAGCGAAACACGTAAGGATCCGGAACAAACCGGAAGTTTCTAGTTCCATATTTCTGTACTTTCACCTAACTGTTCATAAAAATCATTCGTCTTTTCTAATAAAAGAAACAAGTCATTTTGATAAAACAAAACGCGTTTATTGCAGATCTTGAAAAAAAACTGTATTAACAAAAAATAAAGTTTACCTTTCCGTGAAAAAAAAAACAACTTTTGTTCAACAAAATAAAATTTAATGCACAATACAAAGCACAACTTTTTTTGATAAAAATATATATTCAGTGAATTTACCGTAGGTTTTAGTTAGTTTTTATTTATTGTATTTTCTATTTCATTTTTTTCTTTTTTTTTTTTTGTAGAGAAGATTCGTCTGCATCTGTTACTTCGCTCGTTTAAGGCAATGATTGCCGGTCGATCCTGAGCCATGAGTCACTTATCTACAATCAATGAAAATAACTGTTCATTGTTTACATGTGGATCTATGGCAAAGCGGTACTATCATGAACAGAGTTTCGTTTTAAGAAACTATTGTCTATGGAACAATATCGCGAGATTGCTTCCATTTCGACTCCGATACTATCCTTTTCAAGTCACATTTTTACGAGTTCTTGTTGAGCCGGAGTTTCAGATAATCAAATTCTTCCCAGCTTCTACAATTATCTCCAACCCTAAAGGTGTTATTTAACCATCTAAATGCCAAAGTTATAAAATATTATCCTCGAATAGTCTTCAGGTCTTAATAAGCTACGATTCATGAGTAAAATGTCAGTGACTTAATATCATCCCTTTGATATAGTAGGTTATGCACACCTACTGTTTTCCTGGTCCTTTGCTTCAGGTTCCTGAATCCATTTTTTTTTGCCCAGTTAATGAAAGATCCAGATATATATCTTATAGATATTGCCCAAATGTTTATTCATTTTATTTTCTATGATATAAATTAGCTTCAACGCACATGTACTTAAACTTAACGCGTTGGATATTGGATAGCCCTTGCGTTGTTTTCAATTTTAAATTCTTAAGTTTTCCATTCCACAATTTGGTTTAAAATTATAGTTACGTTAAGCAAATGTTGCTGCCTCCGTATTTCTCCAAAGTTTAAAATCATCCGTATTCATAAGATAATTTAGTCCTTCTTTTGTATCACGTCTGTTGCGGATGTTGGTGATTGAAACCACAGCTATGAAAAACTAGTAGAGCCAACCAATCTTTCTGGAAAATTCCTCTTCGTCTTCTTATATCTGCAAGAGGTTAAACTCGGCTTTCAAGTATAGCCATATTTTCTCCATTGCTTTTTCTGTAATGTGATTTTGTCTGGTGCTTTATACAGCGGAGCATTCTATCATCTATATTTGGATGATCGTGTCATACACGTTTTCATAGTGGATCCATACAATGGTAATGGTCTTGTTTTTTTTTTCTTTTTTGTTTTAGAATCTTCTAGTTTTGTTAATTTCCAGCAACTTTGCCTTTCCCGTACAACAAAACAGGTGGTATTAACTTGAGGCTGAAAGATTTTCAGTACACTTCGCATTATTCACGAAAACATCGGCAAAAAATCAGCAGAAATGATGCCGGAAATAAATTCGAATATTAAAACATACACATACGCATACACACACACACATTGTGGCGTTCCTTTATTTCCTGTCCTCGTCCCCCCTCCCTACCCCCCTCAAATTAGATGTGTTCACAAGTGGCTCTTCAGGCCAGCTAAGCTGCGACAAATTTTGCTACAGAATCGGCACACCGGATCTGTTTTGCTTGTAGTTTCATTATTGGAGTGCAAGACAGGTATTGCACATCTACACAAATGACTTTTGAGGCCAGCAAGAGATGGATATAATTTTCCACACACGTCACATTTATATACATGCATAGATATATGTACACACACACACACGCGCACGAACACACAGACACACAGACACACGGACACACACACACGCACACACACACACACACACACACATATATATATATATATATATATATATATATATATATATATAATTATTTTTACCTTCAATTCCTGTGGCGTTTTCGTCCGAGCCGTATACATCTGAGGAGCCTTCAAGGTCAAGGTAACCCTAAGAATAAAAATGAAACAGATGTAGATATACACGTGATGATATAATAAATACTAATTTGCATTTTTTTTAGTATTCAGACTAATGTTCTCATCCTGGATGTTATACAAACAGCGTTTCAGCCGATGTAATTTCTGATATTTCAGGTGTGTTTTGTCGAACTCAGGAATTTGTATGTCGAATATCGGATAGGTACGGAATCTCGGAGAGAACCTTACATATTTTCGATCTAGACATAAAGATTCCTTGAGTTCAATCAAAATATGCCCGATGTAGGTCGGATATTCCATCGATGTTCAAGTTCCAAGAATAACAACAAAACTTAAGAAAATATTTCAAATGAGTTAAGCATAGCAATGTTTATTTTTCATCTAAAAACCCAAACTATTCTTTCTTGTCTACATTACATATTGTTATCAACGAGCTTAGACCATATTCCTATATTGCAGGGTAGAACAATTTAGTTATGCCCTAAAGAAAACAACACTACAGTTTTAAAAAAATATTTTTATTGAAAAAAAATCAATTCAGCTAACTTGATTATCTATTAAAGCTGTCATCTATTCAATGTAGTCGCCTTCGGTCACAATCACCGCCTCGATACGGGTCCGAAACTGAAAGCATGCCTTTTCCACAAGCGCCAGTGGGAGCTCGGCGAATACTCGGCGGATGGAAGCGATCAGGCTGAGTTTGGTATTGTATGAGGTCATATTGGTGGTTTTCTCGACGTATGACCAAACTAAGTAATCTAGCGGGTTCAGGTCGAAGGAGGATGGGAGACAGTGAGACAAGGGTAAAAAGTCATAGAACTCCTGATGCCAAGATTATGTCCCTTTGGACTTATGGGCCGGCGCCGAGTCCTGCTGCCACATTTAGGGTCTGTCAGCCGCCACGTAATTTCACCAGGGCATCAATCCACTCTTCAGTACATCCAGGTACACTTTGGTGTGTAATTCAAGCCGATTTCGAAGATGTGAGGTGGCATGATGTGGCCCTCAATTGAAATCATACAAAAACACCATGACCGTGGCTAGAAAATATTTTTTCATCATCCTGAACACGCTTCTATTATCTGTGGTAATCCAGCGATGTATTTTGATTGTACTGGCAATGGTCCTTTTGTCATAACTTGGATCGGTAGAGAGCATGAGTTGTACAGTGGTGCATCTCCGATCTCGTTCGTTGAACTTTCAGACATGATAGAAGGCTTCTATCGTTTTGGGGATTTGTACACAACTGGCCAACCAGTAAATAGTCTGCAAAAAAAAAAAACAAAAAAACCCAACAAAACAACAACAACAACAAAAAACGGAAAACCAGTTTTCATCAAACGGAAAGGTAATCATGTCGTATTTTCATGGAAGACAAAGTTATCGTTCGACCCTGTGTATATTTTATATATTAAGTCAATTAACTGAATAATGAAAAACGCAGATGACCATTTTTATTGTTTAAAGACCACGGGATCCTAGTTATGATAAGTTCTATCCGCCAAATAGTTAAAAAAAAGACAAACGCACATCAGTATGCCGTCGGAAGAAAGAGAAACGCCACCAGTTTAAATGGACATGTGGCAGAGACTTTTTAAATGATGTTTAGACAAGAGAATAATGGTAATACATGATTTTGTTAAAAAAGGGGAAAAATGGCGACCTGGATTTTTATTTCTTTCTTTTCAGTTTTATTTTGATGAATTATTAAAGAAAAGTGTAGCGTGACCTTACAGCATCATCATCATCATCATCATCATCATCATCATCATCATCATCATTAGTTCGGGTTTTTATCCACCTACATACATTCATTATAATTTTCTTCTAAGCAGCATATTATAATATTTGTTCCCATTGAGTGCATATATATATATATATATATATATATATATATATATATATATATATATATATATATATATATATATATATATATATATATATACTTGCCACTGGTATCTAACAATGTAGTCTCAGGAGAGGTGTGGTTGGAGATTGCGTACCTCCTGACACAAAAATTTCACGCGCAAGCAACCCGTCGTGGGTATCCATAGTCTGTCCAAGACTGAAGGAGCCTGTATATACATATATATATATATATATATATATATATATATATATATATATATATATATATATATGTGTGTGTGTGTGTGTATATACATACTTATAATTATACTTGACCCTTTATTAAAGTACACCTTCAATGTAAAACGATATGCTCACCGTCCTCTCCTGTAGGATCTTATCAAAGATGTTGGCGAGGTCATGGAAAGAAGGTCTTTCATCAGGTTCTGTCTTCCAACATTTTTGCATGATGGCATACCTGCGGAAAACAAATAAAATTATGTCAATATCGTAAGCGGGCACAAAGTACTCGCAATATGCACTTTTGTCTTTCGTATGCTTAAAAACAATCAAGTAAGAATAGATCGTTTCCTATGCTGCGCTTCCAAGCAACAATTCCAAGAGTAAAATTAAACGTTCTGTTGTCAAGACTCTCTACTCTCAAACATGACGTTCTGCTGTCAAAACTCTCAACTCCCAAACACAACGTTCTGCTGTCAAAAATCTAACTCTCCACTCCAAGACACGACGCATTGCTGACAAAGCTTGCTACTTCAACATCCAACTCCATAATAATAACAATCGCTGAAAAAATCAGGCTTTAAGTTTCCAATCTGGAAATCTCATTTGCATATTTGATAACAATATCGCAAGGATATAAAGAGAAAGGACGGCCTTTGTTTTCTCATTATTTTTTACTTTACAGGCTGTACAAAAACAGCCTACAGAAAATAGACTCTGATTTATGAAAGTATGATAGGTTATGAAAAGGAAGTGTTGGAAATAGATAGCTTCGAATTTGGGGATATCAAAACCATAGCAAAATATGATGAAAGTAAAAATAAAATAGATAAACCCCATAATTTATTATACCATAACTGTTCACAGTGAAACATTTTTCACAATATTCTGTAGATCTATATTAAAAACCTTGTTAAACTTTGTGACATATTTCCATTCTATGGAGGTCAGATGCGAACGAACACACCATAATTTTATTATACCATCCCTATTTAAGTTAAAGCATACTTATAAAAGTATTATTATGCACATGTATATAAAAAAACACTTGTAAACTTTTTTTTTAATTTTTTAATTTTTTATTTCCATCGTTTGTGGACCAGGCGCGTACGCAGACCCCACAATTTCAATGAATCATCATTATGCCAGATCAAACATACGCATTTCTGTGTCTCGATACATCTATCATTATATGGGATTAGTTTTCTATAATAGTCAACCATATAGGAGCCTATTCGTAACCAGACACACTCACAGACGTTCAGCTTTATATTATATATATATATATATATATATATATATATATATATATATATATATATATATATATGAACAAACAGTATATATATATATATATATATATATATATATATATGAACAAACAGTTAATAAAATATGTTAAAAACACTTTGAAATGAGTTAAAAACATATTAAATCTGAAAAGGAAACACTAGATAAATGGATACTCCTTAATCCGCGGAGTTTCGAAGAAATACTTTCCTTCTCATAAGAGGGTAGGGATTAGCAAAATGCAGGATTGGATTTTGCATGCAGAAGTATTTGATGAAACAACAAATAAGTCAAAGATCTTACTTGAAAACAAAAAAAAAGTGAAGCAGAGGGAATATGGTGAAGAGAAAGGTGATTACACATGAATGGATAGTCTGGTGGAAGATAAAACATCAAGTGACGGTAAAATCCAAATCTAAAACTTAAAGTAAAATCCAAGGAAATCCCGTAATTGGAAGAAGATGGTCCATAGTAATCCAAAGGCAGAAATCCATGGGATAATTCACAAAAATGTGTACAAGGAAAACAAAAGATTCCGATAATATTAATAAAAGAAAAATAAAATATGCTTTTCATTCTACTTCCGAGACATAAATATAAATAAGAAAGATCAGGGAAGAGAAAGAGGAAAGAGAAAAAAAGGAGAGAAAAAATGATAAAGTTAAATATAAAATATAAAATAAAGGGAGACAAAAGTCAAAGTAACCCACACAGGAAATGTTAAAGGCGAGAAAAAATATATAGGGCAAAATAATATAGGTCAACTAAAATGTACAGGTCATGACTTAAAAAATGTCAGCAAGAGTTGTTAGATGACATTAAATGGAAAATAAATAAAATAAATTAATTAATAAATACATAGAAAATAAATAATAAATAAAGAATAAATGAATAAATTAAAAAATAATAAGAAATAAGAAATAAAATATTAAATAAAAAATAAAATAAACATTATTTAAGGAGAGAGAGGATGGCCGGTATCTGCAAATTCAGGAAAAAGCAAGAAAAAAAGTAAGTAAATGCATATAGTAAAATATAAGTAAATATACATACAAGATATGAAGGTGTGGGTAGATTGATATATTAGATAGATAGAAAAGTTTAAAGAATAAAGCAGAAAATGCAGATAAATAACCGGCCATGCAAAGAAGAGATAAAGAATTAAAATAAAAGATTATTAAATTATAAAGTATTAAGAAGTATGTAGAAAAACGATAAAGTTGAAGAAAAATTTTTTATATCTATATAAAGGGTAAAAGTAATAACTATGTAATTTCAAAATTGCCATAATTAAATTTGGACATATGTATACAGAAAGAGATCAGTTCATTTTAGAATTTATTATATTGTTACTTTGAGGGGAAGTAATTATAGTTATAGCTTCGGTTGTGCAGAGGCGACATGACTTAGAGCCTGGAGTATAAGACTTAACTTTTTTTTATGATAGTCGATTTGATTGAGAAGGGGGTATTGTTAGAGTTAAGTTTTTTAATTAAAGTGGTTAGAGAAGTTCCTTGGTTATTATTAGAATTATGGTTGTTAAAAGAAGAAATGTGGTTTGATATTCTTTTCTTAATTAATGTTGAAGTAGCGCCAATATTAGTATGTACTTTATTAAAAGCTCGGGGTCTGGTATTAATAATTATTTGCTGATTTGTATTAGTTAAATAGTTTGAATTTTGTTCATAGTGTTCAACAAATGGTGGGACAATGTCTGTAAGAGGACTATTTTGGAGGGGATAATGAGTGTTGTTAGTGTTAGGATGGCTTTTAGGAAAAATATTATTATTATTATTATTATTATTATTATTATTATTATTACTAGTTGTATGCTTGTAGATGGAAGGGCTGCTCGAGTGGTGTATTGGATTAGTAACTATATCAGATGAAGGATGGGAAGAAGAATGACTTGAAGAAGAAATATTAGTGTCTGTTATGAGAGGATTGCGTGGGAGCTCAGTAATAGTGCAAGAATATATAACATCTTTATGGATGCAATCATTATTGAGTGGGCAAAGCTCTAATTCCTATTTGGTTTTATCGAGCTTTTACATCTGGCTGAGATAATTTTATAAATATCAATTCTTTAATATTTATAATATATTTTAATTTTACCCTCTTGGATCATTTTGGTAAATTTAATTGTAATTTTTATTATATATATATATATATATATATATATATATATATATATATATATATATATATATAAGCACTTTTATTGATAGTACACATGGATCTCTAGTCACTTTCGAAGTAATCTCATCCGGCTGCAATGCACTTCTTGCACCGTTCCAATAACGTCTGAAATGCCCCATAGATGACCACTTGTGTGCACATGTCAGTGACCCTCGTCACAGCCTCTTCCATCTCCTCAATTGTATCATAACGAGAATCTCTAAGGTCTTCCTTGGGCTTAAGGGAATAACCAAAAGTCACAGGGAGCGAGTTCTGGATTACAGGAGGGGCGAGAAACTGTCTTGATGCCAGTCTTCGTCAAATAGTCTGTAAAAGGGATGGTGTTGTTGACCAGTGCATTGTCCTGGTAAAAATGCAACTAACCCGATTTTAAGTATATTGGCCTCTTCCCACGAAATCTCTAGCGGAACTCCCTTATAACTTCAGCATAGTATTTTTTATTGACTGTTTGTCCAGTGGGAGCTTGGTGCATGCAGACCATGCTCATGCTGTCAAACAAAAATGTCCGTCATAATTTCCTGGGTGGATTTGCTTTGTCTAACCTTCTTGAGTTTAAGTAAGCCACTGAAAATCTTATCTCTTTGTCTCCGGGTTATAGTAGTAGATCCAGCTTTCACCATAGGTCACCATTGCATCAAGAACTGCGTGATCTGAATTAATCAGCTTAACCATCTATTGCTGTCATTACAACGTCTTTCTTTCTGATTTTCTCTGGGCATCCTTCGGACAAACCTCGCACAAAATTTCCGCATCTTGACTTCCTCGCGAATAATTGTGTGCCCAGTTTCAACACTGGCATCAAACTGTGCACTTTTCTTTCTATCGACACATGGCGGTCCTTATCCATGAAATTCTTTATTTGGCCAATCGCCTCGAGTGGTCTGACTTCCTTACTCCTCCCACACTTCTCATCGTCCCTCACAGACTATCTGCTTTCCTTGAATCTTTTGGCAATTCAAAGACTGTTCTTCTAAAGTGTCCTCACGTCCGGATTGCAATTTTGGAACTCACCAGCTGTAACAATCAGGCTTTAGTAGAGTGCATTCCAATTCTGTTTGTAGCTGTTCATTTGAACCTGAAATCATAAAAATCAAGTAGCCATCTCATAAGATGTATAATAATAACATATAGTCCAGAATTTGCTCTCCGTGACTTTCAGTTATTCCCTAAACTCAAGGAAAACCTTAAAGTCTGTCGTAATTAGACAATTCCGTAGATGAAAGAAGCTGTAATAGGGTCATTGACAAGCTCACACAAGAGGATTTCAATGAGGCCTTTCGGAAGTTGGTGGAACAGTTCAACAAGTGCATTGCAGCTCGATGAGCTTACTTGTAGAAGATGAGTTTTAAACAATTCTAATGTATCTTATGTATATAGCTATTGCTTATACCTACCATCCTGATTAAATAAAAACTTTTCTTTTAACTTATAAAAGCATGATCGATATTTTTTTGCAATATTCTCATTTATGTTGATCTACTTTAGTCAACAGAAAACAAGTAATCTTCCATCATGATAATGCTCGTACTTACACAACACTACTGATAAAATATCTAGAAGCATTTGATTGAGGATTCTTGTCTCATCCTACATTTACTCCTGACCTGGCTCTCTAGGATTATCGCTTATTTCGAGGATTACAAAATCATTTAGATTACATCACGAGATGAGGTTAGACATGAGTTAGATTTATATTTCACATGAAAATCTAATGAATTTTACAAGCAATGTATTTATAAGCTCGTTGACAGATAAAATCAAGTTAGGGAGAGAAAACGTCGTTATTTTTATGAGTAAAGATTTTTAAAAATACAGTTTTTCATTTTCAAGCTGAAATTTTAAATCGGCAAACATTTTTGTACTAACCTAATATTAAAGTATATAACCAGAAACAATGATGAAAATAGTAAAGTTGTTGTCAAAAACGAATGTATCAGTTTTGAGTGATGAAAATTGGCTACGATCAAAAGATATTTACTTTTGTGTCTTATTTACGCCGAAAGGTGTTTTTTTTTTCATGGAAATCGCTCAAAACAAGGCAAAACCCACTTGATATAAGACACTGAAATAAAACTACAACATAAAAAAACTAGACAACGACCAATTTCATATTGGTGAATTCCAGCCAACCCAGAAAACGTTAATTATTCCCCCTTTGTCGGAAACCTTTCTCATTATATGTGATTACTAGGGCTGTGACAACAGCGCATTTTTTTTTTTACTGTTTTGGCTCTCGAGTATATATCCGACACAGTTTGACACAATTAATCAACCGAGAGCCACATCACTCTACATAAAAGCATATAAGATATCAATAGATATATACCTGGGAATCAAAACAAGAAAAAGAATATGCTGTTGTCCTAGCCCTAACGATGACTAAAAGGAGAAAATAAGGGGAGCGAGAGTTGCTTTCTAATCTCCTTATTTTCGATTGGAAATTAATCAGAGTTTGTGAAACCATGATTATGTTAGAAATTAAGCGTGTGATCGAGTATGTATGTGTGTGTATTTGTGCATGTGTGTATGTTTGCATGTATGCGTATGTGTGTGTGTTTGTGAGAGATAGATTATCTGTACGCGTGGGAAAGGGTAAGGGATATAGATATTAAGTAGTGTTGGGACGATTACTCGGAATCGGAATCAGAATCGGGAAGCAGAAAAATCGAAATATTTGAGAGTATCGAAATCAGTATCGGAATCGGAAATATTTGTAGCGATTTTCCGATGCCAAAAACGATTTTTTTAATTTTGATTTTTATTTGATTTTGTTTAAAGCAAAATCTTCCATTGCTGTTAATAATGATAAAATAATAACTATCTATTGATTTTAAACCATCAATGAAGCTAAAATTGATAGATCGTCCCCCACAAGTATATTTTTATGCTTAGGAAAATATCTGCACATTTAATATGTGTGTTTTTATGGTAATCGGAGAAAACATACGACTATATAGTTAAATATTTAGAGATATGTAAAGAATCGAAATTGGAATCGGTAATTGTATCGGAATAGGGAATTTAGTACGGAATCAGTAAGTCTATTAGAATCGGGAAAAATATTGGAATCGTCCCATCACTAATATTAAGTGAGTAAATATGATAGCAAAGAAATAGGTATGTTAGTATATGCGAAAGTGAGAGAGTGACAGCGAGAGAGAGAGAGAGAGAGAGCACAAGAGCGTATATGTGTGATAGATACTAAATATGAGGGTTCATACGACAAAATTGTTTAGTCTGTTTCATCCTAAACAAGGAATTTTGTCACTTAAACGTAATTTACTTTAATAGTAATCATCATTTGAATAGAGCTAGGTAGTAAGTTATGTATGACAATAAGCTATACAGTATTTTTAACGTTTTATCACCTGTGTAGCGTGCCATATATCTTCATATATATATATATATATATATATATATATATATATATATATATATATATATATATATATATATATACGTTTTATTTTTTATTATCGTATTTTTCTGTTAAGTTACATTATTGTTTCAGCTACCCGTTTTTTTTGGCCGTCTGTAGCTTCCTCAGACTTTTAAAAAATGTTCGTTTTGATGGGGTGAAAGAGTGAATGATGTAATGGGAGGGGTGCGAGAAGAGCGAAAAAAAGAGGAAGGGAACAAAGGGAAAAACATCCACAAGCACCCCCTCCCACCTTTCCCCCTTGTTCCCTTCCTTTTTTTTCCGCTCTTCTCGCACCCTCCCCTGACATCATTCACTCTTTCATCCCATCAAAACGAACATTTCTGTAAAAGTCGGAGGAAGCTAGAGACGGCAAAAAAAAAACAAAAAAAAACGGCCGGTTAGCTGAAAAAACAATGTAACTTAACAGAAAGATACGGTAATAAAAAATAAAACGCATATTTGCTCTACAACAGTATTGAGCATTTTCTTCAGTTTTTATTAATTACCATTTCTACGATATATATATATATATATATATAAATATATATATATATATATACACAATCGTATGAATTAAATTATAAAAAAGTGATAACATGCTTAAAATTTGACGATTAAAAAATTATCCATTTTTTTCATTAAATTCAATGTAAGCGTTTTTTTTATTTATTATGATCATTGCTACTGTTGTTGTTGTTGTTGTTGTTAGTTTTGTTTTGTAACTGGTTTTGTTTATTTATGGAAAGGTGTGTCATGTTTGATTAATGCGCTTCAAAGGTTCCCATTCTCCCGATGCACAACATATGTAATGTAGCTAATATAAACATTCAGGTTCATGTCTGCAAGGGATTAAGGGAGTTAAGCAGCCAGACTTTTGTTTACATTGCATTTCTCCATGTTATTACAGTTAAGGTTGCAGCAAACAGGAAAGGAATTCCAAAGTTTAACAGTGAGAGGAAAAAAAAAAAACTATTAGCGGAGAAAACTTTTCGGCATTGAAGGACCCCAAAACGGGTGGAAATTTGCTGCTTCTCGGGTAAGTCTGTAGTACGTAGTTAGAGGGGCACAAGTATTATGAGTTCATCAGAACACATTTCATAAAAGTACATGTAAAAAAGGGGCACAGGAGTACAAAATTGCAGCGCTGGGAAAGGGGGTTCAGCTTGGTTGATTATCCACGACCTATTAGATTAGAGAGTCTAAAAATAAAATAAAACATATGAATAAAAAAAATAATTTTGTGCAGGGCGAGGTTTGAACAGCAACTGCTTGGTAACCTGTAGGAACAACTAGCAAGCTATTCCAACACAAACATTGGGTGGCCTCAAAAATATCGCATCGTCTTCCAGGAAAAAAAGGCATCACATTTACAGCCACAGGATATATTTATTGACTAAGTTTATCTGAAAGTTATTCTTACATTTCATCTGGACAGTTGTCTGGTTTGTCCATTCTGTATCCGGTCTTTAATAAGGAGAGTATTCGGTCGGAGGAAATTCCTGGGTAAGGACTGTCACCTGGAAAGATACAGATAAAAAAGTTTAATCAGAGATCATTGTACATGCAGCTATTACATAATCCCTCTATGAAGTTGTAATTTTTTAATAATATTCAAAGGAACATTAGAATTATCAGATTATGATATATTAGAAGCCTACCAAGACAACAGGGGAGACAACCGAAGCAGCAAAACTGAAACTGGCCTGCAGGACACTATATATAAAAATGTAGACAAATTTAGGCATGTTTATTGGTTTGAAAATATAGTTTTTTTAACGATTGTCATAAAATCTTAACCATAGAA
Source organism: Euprymna scolopes (assembly GCF_053919585.1). Classification (NCBI taxonomy): domain Eukaryota; kingdom Metazoa; phylum Mollusca; class Cephalopoda; order Sepiida; family Sepiolidae; genus Euprymna; species Euprymna scolopes. The sequence goes on from NC_136486.1 coordinate 29,256,259, forward strand.
ATCTATATATTATATAATCTTCAAAATGCTTGCTAATCTGATAGAAGCAAAGATATAAGTATGTCAATATTAAATTTCACTAAAAGGGTAGATATATCCCCCAATATATATATATATATATATATATATATATATATATATATATAGATAGATAGAGATTCTACTTTTTTTCTAACCCTAATCCTTACCCTACCCCAATATATATATATATATATATATATATATATATATATATATATATAGAGAGAGAGAGAGAGAGAGATTGATAGATAGATAGATAGATAGATAGATAGAGATTCTACTTTTTGGGGGCAATTTTATAAGTTCTTAATCTCAGCGACTGTTGATCAGAATTTAACAAATATAATCTCTTTGGAAAGATAATTACCTGGATTCTGTAGAAGGTCCTGAATATTTGCGCTTAAGGTTGAACATTAAAGGGAATTATCCATCAGCCAGAGCTTATATTTGACACTTTTTACATTCATAAAATGTTTCAATCATAGTCCTTTGTTTTGCTAGTTCTGCATATGAATTACAAAATACCTAATATTTCCCCACAGCAACTAGCCCCGATGGGAACTTAATATGGTTTCAAATGATCTGAAATACCAGCAAGGGGTGACTTGATTCCAGCTATTTCTCATATGTTATATCTCCCCTCTTCGGTTTTCATACAAGTAAATTTTACAGTGTATAAGGATTATTTAATGCTGGAGATATTCATAACCGTATCCTATTTAAAAAAAAATGGAAATATAACATATGGGCAATATATGGAATCAAATCTCCCCTTTGCTGTTATTTACGATCATTTGAAACCATAGCAGCTAGTTTTTGTCTCCCCTCCACCAAGGGCAAGAAGTATTGGGGAAATATATGATATTTTGTAATTCATATGCACAACTAGAAAAAATAACTATGATAGAAACATTTTATGATTGTAAAAAAGTGCCAAAAATAGGATCTGGATGATGGATGGTTCCTTTTAATGTGCGACCTTCACGACAAATATTACATAGCCCACTACACAATTCAGGTCATACCGTTCCAACGAGTATTCATTTGTCAATTCTAATCTAGTCGCTCAGATTTAAAACTTACAAAATTGCCAAAAATGTGATATATATATATATATATATATATATATATATATATATATATATACTCGTAGTCGAAATTGAAATGCTCATATCTTTGGTTCTATGGGACGAACACACATGAACATTTGCAGGATTTTTAGAGATCATAATGATATTCTATGGTTAAAATTTTATGGCAATTGGTTAGAACAACCTCTATTTTCAAACCAATAAAATATGCCTAAATTTGTCTACACTTGTATATATAGTGTCCTGGCAGGCAACTTCAGTTTTGATGCTACGATTATCTCCCCTATGGCTTTGCTAGGCCACTAATATCTTTCTCTCTTTCTGTTTCTGTCTTTCACTTTCTGTCTCTGTTTCTCTGTCTGTCTGTTTGTCTGTCTGGTCTCTCTCTCTCTCTTTTTCTGTCTGTCTGTCTCTCTCTCTCTCTGTCTGTCTGTCTGTCTCTCTCTCTCTCTCTCTCTCTATATATATATATATATATATATATATATATTATAGTTAACCCAGCCATTCATATGACCAACTGAGATAAGATAAAAACATACGCTTCCCTTCCGCTATTTTGATGGCCTTCTAAATTTTTTATATATAGGAAATTCAATTGGAGTCTAAACAAAACATTGAAAATGTTGATCGATCCGCGTACGCTCATTACTATGTAATATATATTATGTATTATAATTAAATGATAATTTTTCATTTTTACCCACAGACACGTGTTTTCCATATTTTCGCAATCAGCAGTGTAGAGGTGCCAATTCCTGCCTGTCATGAAATCTTATCGTAGCCTCGAAGTCACCTTTCATTTTTCATTAGCTAAGCCTTTACCTCATGGCCACCAAACACGACGGGAATTAAAAGAATTAAGAACCATTGACTGCAGACTTCTCGGGAATATATTAGACAATCTGGAGTGTTCGAACCAGCGGAATCCGTGTACATTGCATAAACGCTAGTTTACTGTCTTAGTTATAATTCCGAAAACACTTCCTATCCTTAACTATTTTCAAAGGGAGTTGATAATTATAATTAAATAATAATTATTCTTTATACCTACAGACAATAGTGTTTCATGCTTACGCAATCAACAGTGGCGGGTGACAAGAGAAGAAATAAAAAATGAGAATTAAAAAAAATCAATAAATCTTTATTATATCCCTAGACAAACAAGGAAATCGGAAAAAGGAAAAATTAGCTTTTTAAGCTAACGAGTTTTTTTTCTTTTTCATTATCTGATGATATAATTGTAATATATGGAAAGGAACAGTAGTAAGAGAACGAAGTAAATAAGTTTGAAAATAATATTTATTAAAGGAAAAGGCTAAAATTGAACCCAGTAATCCAAAGTAAAAAATGAATACATATTGCTATTTAGATGCGATCCCAGGAATTTACTGAATTGCCGTTGTGGTACAAATAATTATAAAACAAGATATGCAAGTTAGGAATAATACACAATTATTGAGGAAGTTTATTTGTGTTGCAAAGTCGGGTGAAGACATGTGTAACATGTAGAATCCAGGTGAGAGACTCTCACGTGGTTGAGCACGTTTATGACGTCACAAAGAAAGATAGTTTCAATATATTCAGTTAAGCGGGTTCGAATTCAGTCAGTTCAGCCAGAATCGAGTTTGTGAGTTCGTTTAGAACAGTCAAAAGAGGAGAGTTAGCTAAGCCCCTGTCTGAAGCGAAAGAAAGGGTGAAAAGACAATATAATTCTGCAAGACAATCGAATTCCTGCTCATCATGTCATCCAGCTAGGATGAATAAATATCATCATGTAATAAGTAAGCCTATATATATATTATCATGTAATAAGTAAGCCTTTTTGTCTTCGTTTTTCATCAATCGAAAGGTAATGTGGTTTTGTCTATCGTCTTATAAACAAATATTATATGAAACACTCTCTAGAAGAGTAACTGTTTTCCCCATCATCAATACTGTATCTCCCTCTTTGTTAAAAGAACTGTCTATTACACACACATCTTCACAGTCATATCTCTCTTAAGAATAATATGAAATCAACGAGAATTTTTATCGCCGTGAACACTGTTATATAAATGTCTCATCGTCTGTTATGTCTCCGATATACACACACCACTACACAACATACATCCTTCCATTTGGAGCCGTCAACCATAGACTTATGCATAGAGTCGTAAAAAGGACTTGGTTTACCACGGAAATAAATAAGTCACAGCGTGAAAAATGGAGTCTTAAAGTACACGAAAAAATGCTAGGCGAGTTGAAAAAAAAAGGAAAAAAACTGTATTCAGAATTATCATACACTCACACATAAAAAATGTATTTAAATAAAAGAAATGATATGCCGCAAAAAAAAAAAAGAAATAATATGCAGCAAAAAGTGAAAAGACAGACGGTCGTAGAAAGAAGAAAAACGTAAACAACCAAATGAACAAGTGCATTCGCGTAAGTTCATTGATAAAATACTATGACACTCGTGTTAAACATTGGTATTGTTTTGAAAATTGTGCAAATGTCGGAATTGTTTAATGTCATCTGTCATATACAAATTCGTAACAGTAGCAAACTGGCCAAAATGTACTTTTAACAGCGTTTTGTTATTGTTAGCAATGAATACATTTTTCACTATCAAGATTACAAAGAGTATGACGTGACCGTCTAGAGGAGCGATACTGCTCCCCATTGGGAGATTATAATCCCCTAAAACCCTGAGTAAGGTTGGGCAATTATGCTGAGATTATATGTTAAACGTTGATTGAATCCCGGAAAGCGGCGTGAGACCTATTGAAAAGGTATGAATTTATTGTTTTGTAAAAACAGATAGATATTTTATTGTTTAAAATATGACAGGAAATTTCAGAATAAGGTGGAATGAAATCATACATTCGTTTGGCCTGATAAACACCTGCTCAGACGTTCTGGCTTTCTGAGTGACAGGATTGACCTTTTGGGGCGTGTGAGTAGAAATTGAGCTTTAGTCCCACATTCGTAGGCTATGGACGACCTGTTGAGATTCACACACGCAAAAGAGTTGACAAACCCTTTTACCTTAGTATTTAAGCAAATGCTCAGGACGATTTTAGCAGATTGAAGCCAAATCTCGAGAAAAAGACGCACTCCAAGAACGCCACAACTCCTCTCCACCCATTCTGACCGTGGAGACGAAGAATAAGATTTTGGAGAATCTTGATGTTTCTGGTGTAATTAAACTGAACGATGTACATATGTAAAAACTTGTAATTTTCGTGAAATTAACTTTTTCGTAGTTAGAACACCCCGAGTCTTTTCTAGTTTCTTTTTCTGGCGTGCATGCGAAGCTAATTGATTTTCAGCAGAAATCAACACGTAGCCTGAGACGCTGAGAATTTATGTGAAGTCCTCTCGGAAGATAGACGACCAACGGCCATTCCAGTTCGGCAGGGTCAAAAGTCATCTGCTGACCTGGGCGGGATGACTACAAGAGGAAGGTCCTGAATATGACCTTACACTATATTCCATGGTGAGGCCCCAGCTTCCGGGCTTTGGGGGTGTGGAGCCACTCTTTAATTGTCATTGCTCCCAGGTCCACTCTGACTCGGTGTGGTAGTACCTGTTAGGGTTTAACTTATAGATTAAATAGAAAATGACTTAAAAAAAAAAACAAATACTATTAATTTTTTTTCTTCTTCAAAATCACTGGATTTGGCATTAAATAACCTGAAAAGGGTTGATATGCTATAAAACAAAAACAATTAAAAAAAAACAAAGAAAAAAAAGCATTTTTTGGTTAATGTTTGATTTTTCAGCTTAGTTTTTTGAGTTTTTAAAAAAAGGGACAATATTTAATGTTGAGTTGATATCGATGTCCTGGGATGAGTTTTTTTTTTTTTACCAGTGTTGTTAATAGGACTTTTTTTTTGTTGTTGTTTCTTCAGAAAAAAATGGAACTGAAGATGTTATATTGAACTTTGAAGTTTCTGTTTTTTTTTTAGAAAACGAACAATTGAATTGATTGGTGAGTGTCTGTTAATGCATGCTAAATTGTAAATTTGATTATGTATTTTTGGGGGAGAAAATTTACAAACGGATTGTTACATTTTATGAGTTTTATTGTGTTAATCTGTCTGAATGTTTGAACAAATATTGTTGAAAAAAAATTTAATTTCTAGGTATAATGTATTGTATTTTGTTCTTAGGAATTCGTTGCCGATAATTAAGTAGAAAGAAATTCAAACGAAAAACAGAAATACATCTGAAGAAGAAGAAGAAGAAGAAGAAAACAGGGTATGAAAACAAAAAAAACAACAAAATAAACGACGATTGGCTTGCTTAGAAATAATTTCGAACTTTAAAGAGGCGACAAGAGTAAAATTTACGTGAGGACTTTGGGAAGATATTTTGTAATTCGTACAAAAACTAGGAAAACTAGGACTATGATTGAAATATTTTATGTCTGTAAAAAGTGCCAAAAAAGGCTCTGAATGATGGATGGTCCACTTATTGTGCGACGTGAAAGGCAATTGTCATATACATGCTACAGAATTCAAGTCATTATCTTTACAACGAGCCTTCATTTTTTAAATTCCGATCAATAATCGCTGAGACTTATAAAATTACCAAAAAGGTGGTAAATCTATCTATCTATCTATCTATCTATATCTATATCTATATATATATATACTGGTATATATGTATATATATATGTGAGTGTGTATATATATGTGTGTGTATATATACATACATACACACAGACAGACACACATACACACACATATATATATATATATATACTGGTAACTATATTAAATATTGAATATTGCAATGCTCGCATCTTTGGTTCCATGGGACGGAACTACATGAAAATTTTCAGGCTTTTTGAAGATTATAATTCTATTCTATGATTAAAGTTTTATGACAATTGGTGAAAAAGAACCTGTATTTTCAAACCAATAAATTCTGCTTAAATTTGCCTACATTTGTATATATAGTGTCCTGTCAATCCAGCTTTAGTTTTACTTCTTTGGGATGAATTTCGATTAGTGTTTTATTTTTGCATGTTTGTGTTGTTTGTGACCTTTCCAGACCACTAATAATTCAAGTAGTTATATATATATATATATATATATATATATATATGTGTGTGTGTGTGTGTGTGTGTGTGCGTGTGTGTGTGTGTGTGTGTGTGTGTATACAGAAATGGCCAAAATATATAGAGCACCTATAAAAATTGAGATAATAATTTAAACTTACATATTTAAATTTTAAGAATTGTACAGTGAATAATTAAGAACAAATGTAAAATAGTTAATAGTAGATAGTAGTATTAATTTACTTTAAAGGCTCTCGCAAGTGTTTTAGCTTAGTTTAATCCTACATTTATTCTAATATTCAAAATTATTCGTTGTCATACTAAAGGTTGTTTCTTATTTTTCATGTAATATTTGGTACTTATTAGTACTATAATAGTATATGTAATTGAAACAGCTTCCAACGAAGCAACTTTCAAAGATTAAAAGGGCACACAGTAGTGTCTTATCTGGCGAAGGATATTAGCAGGTATAAATTGCCAGGATGGTGGAATGTTCCAGAAAGGAAATTCAAACAACGATTAAAATGTACAAGGAAACACAGTCTTTAAAAATAGAAAAGGGCAAGGCCGTAAAAAGTGTCCAACCGCTAGGGAAGACAGATTTTTGAAAAAAGCTTTCCTTGAAGATAGGAAGAAAAGTTCATAGCTTGCTGCTGAACATAGACTAGATGTTAACAAAAATATATCAGCTCGAACAGTGAGAAGAAAGTAACTGGAGCGGGATTAAAAGGATGCAAAGCAAGAAGGAAGCCATACTTGTCTTAGGCCAACAAGAAAAAAAAAAACGATTGGAATTTGCACCCCCCCCCTGAAAATTGGACACCTGATAATTAGACCCAAATTGTTTGGTGTAACGAAAGTAAGTATGAAGTAAGTTCACAGCTTCTATTTTCTAAACTTTTGAAGGAACAATTGAAGATTTTATATGAATACACATCATAACATTTACTCAAAAATTGTAGCACATTCTAATATTTTTCATCAGTTTTTTGGACACTCTGGAAGGGAAGGAGAGACATTTCATCCTGATTGAGTGGTTCCAACTGTCAAATTTGGATGACTGTATGGCTTTTTTAGGCACTGGACTGTTGTACACACATGAGGGCAGAATGGACTCCACAATCTATACTAACATGTTGGACCAGGTTTACAAAACTGACTAAAATATTTAATAATAAAATTACAAGTGGTGTAATCTTCTAACAAGACAATACCCCACGCGATACGTCAGAAGTTTCAATTTGAAAAAAAAAGAGGTTCGAATGATGAAGTGGCCCTCTAACTCCCCTGACATAATTGAAACTTTGTGGTCCCATCTAGGGAAAAGTGTGAGAATGCACAAACGTTCATTAAAAAAGAATTAGAGACCAAACTTCAAATATTGATTGTTGTTGAAATAGATTTATTTATGTTTATTAATGTTTACTTCACTATTCTTTGATCGATTTTTTATTGATGCTCCATGATTTTGGCCAAGGCTGCATGTATGTCTGTTTATATTAAACATAAATTCAGGCACATATATATATATATAAATATATATATATATATATATATATATATATATATATATATAAACACTGAATATATCTTATATTTTACTTTCAACTATATTTTTAACTGAAATGTAGTAATCCTAGTTAAGTCACTCGGATTATTTCTGAATAGATACACAATGATTTGTGCCTGACCTAAATGACTGTCTATAACTACTAATTCCGACTCAATATGGACTAATTGTTTCTCTCATAACTGTACAAACACCACTGCTGACTTGCTATATATATCCAATTATATACGTTACCTTCAAGACGACTGCCTTTGTCTAACTTACATGTTAAATTAAAAAAAAAACAAATTCTAATTAAACTTAACTTGAAAAATATTTAATGTACTTCTAATGTACTTCTACTACACTCAGTAAGTTAAATCTTGAAAACTAACAATTTGCTCTACTCCCCAAGCTTCTACTAAAATTCATACATTACACACGTCTTTGGAGAGGGGTCTTTAACTTTCTGCGCTTAACCTTCACATGCTGACCGCTTACAAAGTCATCATCTATACATTTCTACCTCTAAAACATGCCTAGAGTTTATTATGATCAAGTTAGATACTTACTAGCCATACTCTGTACTCAGATTTAAAGCGATCTTCATTACATTAGCCTCCTCACATTTTTTATCAAAACATTTGAGTCCATTATTAACCAAGCTCTAGTCCCTCATCTTACAGATGTTAAGCTTCTGACCGACCAACAGTATGAATTTTCGCAAGCCCGTTCCACAGTAGATATTTTAACTGTAATCTCTGAGCGTATATACTATTCACTGAACAATGCAGGAGTGGGTAGATCAGTAGCTCTCTATATATCTAAGGCTTTTGACATGGTATGGCATGAAGGTCTTCTCAGGAAAATCAGATAATATGGTATCACTGGACGAACACTTAAAATAATTAAATACTTCTTAGATAAGAGAAAAATCCAGGTTGTCTTCGACGGTCGTACATCTAAACAATATGATATAAATGCGAGAGTGTCTCAGGGGGTCTATCCTTGCCCCTTTATTATTCCTAATATTCATAAATGACAAAATTGCCTCTGACATGGGTATATATGCTGATGACACCACACTCTATGACCGGCACGCCAGGAAAACAAATATCTAAGGAAATGGCAGAAAGACTAGAGGATAACCTGCAATCTGTAGTGAAATGGGGACAAAAATGGATGGTCACATTCAATGCTGCCAAGACTAAACTTGTTTCCTTCAATAATTGGTTGTTTGGTTGGTTGTTTTTGTTTTAGGGCATATCAACCCTTTTCGGGTTATTTAATGCCAAATCCAAAGATTTTGAAGAATTTTTTTTTTTAATAGAATATATTTGCTGTTTTCAAGTCGGTTTTTATTCAACCCATAGTTGGGAGCCTAACAGGTACTACCACTCTGGGTCAGAGTGGATCTGGGAGCAATGGTAATTAAAGGGTGGCTCCACACTTCCCAAGCCCACAAACTGGGGCCTTACCACTGGATATAGTTTAAGGTCATATCCAGGACCATTGTCACCAATAGCAATGGCCAAAGATTCATTATCTGAAAATACTTCTTTTAAACTCCTCGGCCTAAAGTTCACAGGAAACATGAGTTGGAACAATTACATTGAGGGCATTACCAGAACCGCTGCGAAGAAGGTAGGTTCTCTCTACCATGCCAGAAAACTGCTAACGCCCGAAAGTACCTTGTACCTCTATAATGCTACCATTCGCCCATGTATGGAGTATTGTTGTCAAATTAGGCTGGTGCATTTGCTACTAGTATCTCGCTCCTAGACAAGGTTCAAAGAGATTCGCCAACATGGCCCTAAATTGTCATCTAAGCTTCAGCCTCTGTCCCACTGACGAAATGTTGCATCCCTCTGCCTGTTCTATAAGTATTTTAATAGTGAATGCTCTGACGATCTGGAAGCACTTGCGTCCCACAACGTAAATACCCCCGACAAACCCGACAAGCAGCTAAATCCCGCCCCTACAACTAGAGATCCATAGATTTAGGAGAGCTTTGTATTCCAGTAGTTTCTTCCCCAGAATTGCTAGATTTTGGAATTTCCTTCCGGATCCCTGCTTCCCCAACTGTACTGACATGCAGAAGTTCAAGTGTAATGTGCACCGACATCTTGCTACTCAACTCCCTACATAGTACCTTATGTCCCTGTTAGTAGCCCCTACACCAAAGTGGCAATGTGCATTGTTTGGGGTGAAAATGTAATATATATATATATAATTTTCAGAATGTGAGAGATTATATAATTATTTCCACATCAAACAACGTCGCAGCCTACAAAATCCATGACAGCCAAAAAATCGGAATTCAAAATTCGAGTTTCGCCCTCATAAATAATGAGGCGCGAAACTCGAGACTTGGACTTCCGATTTGTTGGCTGTCATGGCCCTTGTAAGCTACGGTGTTGTTTGACAGTGGAAATATTTCTATATATATAAAAGTGAAAGTGTCTGTCTTTCTGTGTGTTTGTCTGTGTGTCTATGTGTGTATATTTCCCTACGCAATAACTCTGTCAATTTCTAGTCTACAGACTCGAAATTGGATATATTTGTGATTTGGGAAAATCTACGTGATCGGTTTTCGGCCAGAAATTTGTCGATTAAGGGGTTAAAGTTCAACGATTTGTCTTTCGAGAACTCTACCAAACTCCTTCGACAATTTTGGGTCTACACACTTGAAATTTTAGATATAGATTCCTTGGACATGGATCTAACTTAATAACTTGATTTGATCCCAAAGCAATAAATAAAAATTTTAAAAAAATTGACCTTTTTTTTTTTTTGCTCAGCATACACCTTCAAACACCCGGGCAACGCCGAACACTCATGCTAGTATATATATATATATATATATATATATATATATATATATATATATATATATATATATATACTCATGCTAGTATATATATATATATATATATATATATATATATATATATATATATATATATATATATATATATATATAATATAATCTAGACGGCATTTTCTGGGAATCTTTACTTTCATTTTTGTCCCCCCTCCTTTTTTGAACAATCTCATTTTGCTGGACATCGTATGCGACAACATTACATACATCATCGTATATGACAGTATCTACTCTGACTTTGTTATATGACGTATACCGCATATATATAATATATATCGTTAGCTATGGCGTCATATATGACGTATACTCTAGAAGTGTAAGCCATTTTAACTTTCAGAACAGTTTCAGATGGTTCGCTGTTACACACAAGTGACTTGTTTGTAGTAGACAGTTCCACAGAACAAAATATTCTTACCGTGTGGAAACCCGGGAAAAGAACATGTGAAATTGCCCCAGAAAAGGTTTAATATTTATGAAGCAATTCTGGTTTCTGATTGGTTGGTAGCAGAACGTGAATTTATTTGATTCGTCAGTTCTTAGCAGCATCGTTTATAAATAGAATCGTCCGACTGTGTGGGATCATACCCCATTAATCTCTTGAGATGATGGGATGTGTCTCCTAGCGGCTTCGGCTGCAGGGAGACAGGGTAGTACCAGTCAAGGATTCGTCATTGACACTCAGCCCAACAGGTGAGGGGCCGGGAACCGGCCCAGCACCTGTTGGACTGAGGTACACCGCCTGGGTAATACCTAGGAGGTCCACCCTCCCAGGCCATGCCACCGGGCTTTCCGGTGGGGCAAGTTTATTGCTTGCTGCCTGAGGCGCCCCGACCGGGGAATGCCGACGGGGTTACTCAGGCAATTTTTAAAATTGCAGGAGTGCCCCTTCTATAGAGGAGCCTGCGGGGTTCCCACTTTCCGGCCTTGTGCCACATTTTGCTGATGTGGGCAGCAAATAAATATCTACCCCATTAAAACACTCTTTTGATGGGATGTCTCCTAGCGGCTTCGGCTGCAGGGAGACAGGGTAGTACCAGTCAAGGATTCGTCACTTGACACTCAGCCCAACAGGTGAGAGGCCGGGAACCGGCCCAGCACCTGTTGGACTGAGGTACACCGCCTGGGTAATACCTAGGAGGTCCACCCTCCCAGGCCATGCCACCGGGCTTTCCGGTGGGGCAAGTTTATTGCTTGCTGCCTGAGGCGCCCCGACCGGGGAATGCCGACGGGGTTATTCAGGCAATTTTTAAAATTGCAGGAGTGCCCCTTCTTTAGGGGAGCCTGCGGGTATCCCACTTTCCAGGCCTTGTGCCAAATATTGCCGATGTGGGCGGCAATTAAATATATACCCCATTAGAATCCAAAATATTGCAACATATACTGTGAAGAAACTACCAGACAAGGATGCGACTTTATTATAATATATATATATATATATATATATATATATATATATATATATTTATATATATAATGAATGAATGACAAAAGTCTATATTCAAAAGTTCATAATGTTGACCATCTTACAATTTATTCTTTTAATTCAGTTGACATTTGCGATTCTTGTAATTTCATTGAGCTTCTTAAATAAAGATTAATATATATTATAAGGAAATAAATATATTTCCACAGAAAAAAAATATGTATATATATATATATAGAGAGAGAGAGGGGGAGGCAGAGAAAGGAGATAGAGACCGAGAGAAGAAAGAGATGAAGAGAGAGACTATTTTCGCTCTGCTCTAAAAAAAGAAGTAGATATTTGTGCGGATGTATGCGCGGCAGATTTTAATTAATTAACACTTGATTATATTTGCTTTAATTGTTTAAGTGTAACAATCAGCTAACCATATCTGAGTTTGTTCTTTTAAAAAGCCCATCGTATTTGTTCTTGCGATACCTTAAAGGGGAAAGCAAATAGACGAATAAACAGTAGGTGCTTTACTCGCAAGATTGGAAAAGAACATGGACGAAAGAGTAATGTGTGAATTGCAAGGCGATCGCTCGTTTTTATATTAAACATGGCCGCCAGGTGATTAATAATAAATTCCTTAGCAAATGATAGAACGAGATTTTTACAAGTACATGAGGAAGAAGAACTTTAAACAAGTGAAACAACAGACTTTTTGATTATTTCCATCCGCTTTTAAATGATGAAAATACTGGATTAGCGCGAAAATAGAGATGTATAAAATATTAAAATATAAAGTCAGAGTTGTGTTTTCCGTGATAGACACGTTGTTTAAATTGTCAATACGTATGAAATACGTTTATCAGCTAAATTACAACGCAATATTATGAAAGTAAATAAATATTTAATTGCTTAAAATTAATATTTAATATTCTGAGGATGGAGTCTATCGCTGAAATATTAATTTAAAAAAAGATGTTTATTCAAGCGTATTGTACGTACGGCCAACGCAGAGCTGCTGGCCAGTATTTATATATATATATATATATATATATATATATATATATATATATATATATATATATATATATATATATACACTAGCGGGGTTGCCCGGTCATAAAAAACGCTTAAATATGATCCTTTAATCTATCCAAATTTCGTATATATTATTATAGAGTTGTGATTTAAAAAGTAAAAAAAAAACGTAATTGAGTGTCATCAACTCAGATTGAAACCGAAAACAAATTTATAGAATTCAAAGCTGGTAACGTCACACCTGTACCAATGTGACATGCATATGAACTGATCAATAATTTAAAATTAAAAACAAAGATGAATGTACAAAATGTACCCCTTGTTGATTTCTTAAAAACTATTTTAACCGGCTAAAGACCCATAAAAAGAACAATGGTGATTTTTAGTTTCGGAAAAGATAGTTTGAAAATATAAAGACAGACATACACACAGACATACAGACAGACATATACTAGATTTGTGTTAAGGCGATTAATCTAAATCGGCAACCGAGAAATTCGAAACTTTTTGAGATATCAGAATTGGAAAACAAAACAAAAAACTTTTGCTTTTTTCTGATGCGAAATCAATTCTTTTAATCTATATAATTATGAAACTCAAATGGCCTTGTAACGGGTGTTGTAGCCGAACATCCGGTATACGACTTCCGGTTGCGCATGCATACATAAATATACACCCATAGCAGCGTAAACAAATAAACATTCATACATTTTCTTCTACACTACCAACATAAATAAATAACCCCGAAAATATGTTTTTTTTATTTGCATTACAAATAAATAATCAACGCGACAATAAAACGTATTTTTTACTGTGTACGTTTTCAGCGTCTCACTTTTTTTTTCGCGTTTAAATTATCTAAATAATTGTTAATACTTTCTGCATTTTTTACATCGTTCATTTCCGTATTATGTTTAAGTTATTTTAACGCAATTTTCTTACAAAAAAACTACTTTAACCTGTTGACAACCAAAAGAGCATTTTACTGTGTACGTTTTAAGCATCTCAATTGTTTTTTTTGCGTTTAAATTAAAAGATATATCAACATTTGAATTTAACTTTAAGTATTATGGTATCAGTTCAGTGCACTTTTATCTATAAGTATATTTTAATGGCTGTAAGTTATTTTTTTCAAAAATAAACAATTATAAACAGAACGACTCAATCTATATTCTTTTTTCATTTTAATATACTTTCATAGAAATGTTTCTGTTATGTCACAAAAAAACTATTTTCTTTACGTCACAAGTGTCATGCCCATACATTAATTCAATAACTAATATAACATACTGACCCAACGGGGCACGGGTAATCTAGTGTTTATTATTACTCACTAAAAGTGTTCACATAAGCCACCATCAAAGATTTGTATTTGAGGGAAGCCGGTGATGTTTCCTTGCGGCTTGAGTACAAACAATCTCCCCATTTTTTACATTTTTTTATTATTATTATTATTATTATTATTATTATTATTATTATTATTATTATTATATTATTATTATTATCATTATATTATTATTATTATAATTATCATCATTATTATCATTATTATTATCATCATTATTATTATCATGATCGATATTATTATTATTATTATTATCATTATTATCATTATCATTATTATTTTTCTCATTATTTTTATTATTATCGTCATTATCATTATTATTATCATTATTTTTATTATCATTATTATTATTATTGTTATCATAATTATTATTATTACTATCATCATTATTATTATCGTCATTACATTATTATTATTATTGTCGTCATTATCATTATTATTATTATCATTATTTTATCATTATCATTATTATTATCATTATTATTATCATCATTATAATTGTTATTATTATTATTATTATCATAATTATTATTATTATCGTCATTATCATTATCATTATTATTCTTTTAAGGACTATAGATCATCCACATAAGTATATTTTTACCGTCGCAAAAAATATATATATCTTATATCGCATGGATTTAAAGGAAATCATATGAAAAACAACTCTATAGCGATATAATAACATATAAGAATTGGAATCGATAATTGTAACAAAATCGAACATTTAAAACGGAATCAGTTATTGCATCGGAATCGGGAAAAATTTTCAAATCATCCCATCATTATGTATATGTAATAAGTCAGCCAACTTAGCTGATATGTGTAGATCGTCATATAATGACTAGATAACTCTGACTGGCGTTAAAAGCATTTAAAAAGAATAAATGTTTAATTTCAACTATCTCTCGCGGTTCTCGGTAACGGAGTGGTTCGGGTCCTTGCTAATGAAGCCACCCATGACCTCTGTTGCGGGGGTTCGAATCTCTCGACTGGCGTTAATCGTAAAACCCTGCACTGATGATTCTCGAAAGGATGAACACTAGTGTCTGTAGGTATTTAATTCTTATAGTAAATAATTATATATATATATATATATATATATATATATATATATATATGTGTATATATACATATATATACATATATATATGTATGTACATATATATATATATATGTATATATATATACATATATATATATATATATATATATAATGATGGCCTTCACTTCGTGATGGCTTTAAGTAGAGGGAATCATAAATGGCGTTAATCAGATTCAGCATTGCAATCTTCCAAAAGGGGGGAAATCACTTTGGAATAAAAAGTTGCCGAAAATAAAACCCAATGTCATTTCTAGTTCAGCTTCCATTAAACAAGACCGAAGTTGGACCAGATATGTTGCCGATGGGCCAGATGTTTAAATTCCAAATATGTGTTATACGTCTTTTGTGTTGTAAATGTATCTATGTATATTCTGGTCCTGTCGTGAACTGTGGTTAAATGTACATATACATACCACGAACTCTAGATAAACGATCATAACAGTAGAGAGTCATAGACGAACACACGTATATATACAGGTCATATAGACGACTGTGGCACGTATATGCAAACGTATATACACGCTCATACAATCTAACGTCTAAGTGACACACGTATACATAATATACGTACCCTCTATATTATACAGAACCCGCCAACAATACAATTTCTAAAAATTGGATGGATGTCATCTATATATATAAAAGGCAAAAATCGGTGTGTATGTATGTATGTATGTATGTTTGTTTGTAACGCTAAAACTTTTGAAAGACGGAACCAAACTTGACAAATTTGGTATCATATCGAAGCCCCATCACCCGGATGACAAATATCGAAATTTCACGTCAAACGGACTACTAGAAGTTGGTCAACTGATCAGTTATCTTCGAGGGGGGCCCCCAAAAAACCTGTCATTAACGCTAAAACTTGAGATGAAAGATTCCTCTCCCCTAAGAATAAAACATATGTTCAATATCTGCTTTTGTTTTTTCATTGTTTATACGGTCCCGAGCAACGCCGGGTAGCCCTGCTAGTCTATGATATAAATCTCACCTGTCTGTTTAAACGTATGTATGTATGTATGCCTAAAACTTTTGACAGAGGCGACGGATTTTCACAAGATTGGTGTCGTCTTAAACCTCGACCCTTTGGACGACAAATACCGAAAAATTGGCCAAAAACATTAATTTCTTCACCATTAACTGCACATTTTTCTACAGGGAGGGGTCGCTTTTTTCGCCGATATTTTCGAAAGGCACCCCCTCTTTTCGATTGAATAGCCTTAATTCAAACCTTTGCCACTTCCGGTGTGGCGATGGATGCAACAGCAAAGACGTCACTTTTTTTCATGTTCTTTTCCTCCTTCTCGGTACGAGTTTGAGCCTGCCTGCCTACTACCACTTTTTTTTTTCTGAACACACACCTCGAAACACTGGGCAACGCCGGGCACTCAGACTAGTATATTCATAAATAACATTTATCATTGTTTCATCATGTTCATAATTAATATGCATTTGGTTATATAATATAAAGAATATTATGTGTTTGTCTTGGTAACCGTAACTATCTGGAGAGTAAAAAGTGGACATTGGATATACTTTTCGTTATATTTGCTATTTTGTCCTTTACTTTTCACATTCAATTAGTTCTGTTTCTGGCAGAGAGTGAACAATTGCTGCTTTCTGGGTTGGACGTTGTTTAGAGTGGGTGGTATGTGAGGTGTGTGCAATCCTCTTATAGTATTCATCATCATTGAGTGGACAATGATTTTCTTTGTAAAGTCTGTTTGTTTACTTCATTATCTTAAAGATCAGTGATCCAATAATTCATCGGCTGCCATAAAGATGAAAAGACATCGGATCAAAAAGACCCGGCTTTCTGTCATTGTCCGCTTAATAAATAATGGTCTATTCATCTAGCGATGGCATTGTTATCGAGCAAAACATATGAACCATCTCCTTTCCATAACATAATGCTAATAGTATTATCGTATACATCATAGATCTGGCATATTACGTTTACGTTAATATCACGTGACTTTCTTCTCATATATCATCATAATCTACTAAATGTGTTTTTTTTTTTGCTCGTTTCAATAGCAAAGTCTTCACTGGCATAGTTGTCATTGTTACGATATATTACAACTAAAAACTCATCATTTAATATAGAAAATTCTATATGTGTGTCTGTCTATCTGCCTATCTCTCGGTCTTTCTGTCTGTCTGTCGGTATATCTGTTTGTCGGTCTGTCTTTTTGTCTGTCGGTATATATGTCTTTCTGTCTGTCGGTCAGTCTCCATATTTTCAAACCCTATCTCCGCCGAAACTAAGAATCGAATATTGGCCCTAGGGACCTCAAATGATTGGATTTTTTTATGTGTGTTTAGCCGGTCTAAATTTTATTAAGGGTCAAAAATGGGTTTAGCTGAAAACGGAAATCGTTAAACATTTTGTACATTCGTTTTAGTTTATTTTTAATTTGTAATTTTTAATCGGTTTATATGCGTGTCATGTTTGTACAGTGGTAACGTCACCAGCTTTGAATGCTTCGATTTCGAATCTAGCTGATGGCATTTGAATAGTTTTGTTTACTTTTTGCAATGACGACTCTATAATAATATAAACGAAATCAAGACAAATTAAAATATCATATTTAAGCGTATTAAACCTCCCCTCCCTAGTCTATAATATCCGGGATAGTTTTGATACGTTGGAAGAAACTGGCTGTAAAGATAAATACAATTTGGGATCTTGGATTGAAGCTCACTTGTCACGAAACTTAGCGACATGAACCCAAACATGAGAACTTTGAGAATACATGAATCTTTACCATTGATCGGCGTTCATTCCTTAAGAATACTGGATATTTTATATTTGATCAGCGTCCATTCCTTGACATAAGGTTAACTATAATGAATGTTATGGCAAGCAATGCAAAGAAGTTTTTCATTTTGATTCATTTTGGTATTTTTTTTGTGATTAATAGGACCGCTCGAAATATAAAAATAAAATATAAGAAATTAAAAATAATTCCTGCCACAATGTATAACCTTAAAAAAGTATATATATATATATATATATATATATATATATGTGTGTGTGTGTGTATGTGTGTGTGGGTGCGTGTGTGTGTGTACATATATATATATATATATGTATATATATATATATATGTACATATATACACATAAAAGAGGAGAAAGAGACCAAGAATTATGTATATATAAATATATATATATATATATATATATATATATATATATATATATATATATATATGTATATATATACATATATATACATGCATATATATATATACATATAAGTACATATATATACACGTACTTAAATATATATATATACACATAGATATACATATATATACATATGCTTATATATACATACGCATCTATCTATATACATATATAAATGTGTGTATGTGTTTGTGCGTGTGTGTGTGTTGGGACGATTAATGAAATCGGAAAAATCAGAACCTTTTAGGTTATCTGGGTTGGTATCGGAAATTTTTAAACCGAATTCCGATTCCAAAACGATTCTTTAAATTCTTTAAATTTTTCTGATTTATTTCTTTTATTGATATATTACTGTAAAATCCCTTTCTAAAAGTTTCAGTCAGTTTACACTTGATATTAAAATATTTAACATGCCCTGAACAAAGATTTTGTTTTAAATTTCGTTGGCGCCATCTGGACATTGTCGTTGTCCGTCGTCAGTTTTTTCTGAAATAATTAAGGTTTATGGTACTTTTTTGCTTTAGGCAAAAGTGATAAATATAGATAAATTTTTATTAAAATCTCGAATAAAATACATAAAGCGAAAACATTTCGAAGTTTTCCGAATTTAAAATGAAATTATATTTACATTTAAACAGACTTCCCTCAAAACATAAGAAATAAGATTCGGCCATTTTTTTACTGCAATAACAACAAAAAACAAATAAAAAATAAAACAAAAAAAGATAACAACAAATATACACCAAATAAATGTTACCAATGTCAGGACTCTTCTATCTACCTCGATATTTTTATTTGTGTTTAAACATATTTAAAGCGTATTTTTAGTTTAGAACAAGCTTAGTATTTGGTTGAGATAGAATTTAAAATTTGTTCTACCAGTATTTTTTTTTGATTTTTGAGCGATTAGTTAGGATTGAACAATGAGAATGGGTCGGAAATGATTATCATTTTACGTTAAATTTATTTGTGAAATTACAATATATTTTTGAACAAAAATCAAATATTTGAAATTATAATTATGTTTTAAACTTTTACAATTTACACTTTATATATATATATATATATATATATATATGAAATCTACGCATTTGATACACATCTGTATGTATAAATTTGTATTCCTTTTTGCTTGTCTGTTTGTTTGTTCACAAAGTGTTCATTACTTTCATTTATTTCTATGTATAACATGATTCTGATAAAATATATAACTAAAGAATCACCTCATTTGCATATTATATTAAGAAAACTCGAATTTACTAAATAGCTGTATCTTAGTTAATGTTTTTAGTGCTTCATTTAAAATTGTTATTTAATAAATTTTAAACAACAATTATATTTATAATATATTTAAATTAATTTATTTGGAATCATTATTTCCAACATCGACTTAAAAAATTTTTTTTAGAATTATTTGCCCCTAGAAACTTCTAAACATATAAAAATTTCACTAAATAAAATAATTTGGTAATCTAAATAAGTTTCTAGCTGGAAAAATAATTCCGTGTGGATAGAAAAATGTTTGGTTTTATTGATTTTTTTAAATTATTCAAACAAAAAAGAAAACACGAAAAAACTGAAAAGATATCATTTGTTTGTTTTTATTATTATTTAAACGGCTATTACAGAAATCGGTAATTTTTTACGATGTGACCCAGCGTCGTTTAACACCTTAGAAAATGAAGATCTACTGCCCCCCCCCCGTAAATTCAACAATTTACACTTTTTTTCTTTTTTCACGTTAATCTCATCGATTACAAACTTAATTTCATAATAAAAATGGTATTTTTTTACGAAATGACCCACCATCGTTTTACCTCTGAAAAATTAAGATATACTTTTTGGGGGCATAATACGTGTAAACAGCCTATATAAATAATATGAAAGAAGAAATTGTGACAAAAAATTAACATTTTAGATTGGAAGATCACTTTTCTATATAAATTTAACGTAAGATGAACACCCACTTTTTGATCGCCAAGCGTTCACTGAGACATGTAACCTCTATTTTTTTTCAGTTTGGCGATTGAGGAGGAGGGGTGCAAAACATGACAAATACTATTTGTTTTTTTTTGGTGGAGGAGGGGCGGAAATTACATTTGAAACATAAAATAACGATAACTTGAATTGATTTTTATGAGTCGATTCTGTACTTTCACCTAACAATTTCATAAACAAAACAAACTACAAAATATGACAAATTAATTTTTTGGGATAGGGGGGATTATATTAGAAGCATAAAAGTACGTAAAATTTAATTTAATTGTTTTTTGAATTACTTTTTGGTAGATCTTCATTTTTCCTAGGGGTTAATCAGCTCTGGGTCACGTTGTAAAAAAATTACTTGAGAATCTTTGAGTGCTTCGAATTCAAAATTAAGTTCGAATTCGAAGCACAAATTTTAAAAACAAAAAGGATTACCCCTAAAAAATGCAAATCGAAAAAGCCCCCCCCCCTTTAAAAAAAAAGCAAATTTAAAATTTCCTTTATTTACAAAAAAGAAGAAACAGTGAATAAAGTGTCCTTACAGAAAATAACAAACAAACCTCATTTTTTTAGGTTCACAAAATTGTCAGTTACGAAAACAATTCAATAGTTACCCTTTTCCCTTCATTCGCATTCCAGGTTCGAGCCTGCCTACTGAGCTATTTTTTGCGATGGGCATTGTTTTATATTTTTTTTTAAACCA
>NC_136486.1:29280133-29317633 GCF_053919585.1 Euprymna scolopes
TAATAAAAAATGCAAGTCCCTCAAATCCAAAGTAGCTGAGCAGCGGCTTGGTTCTCATCAGTTTTGGCAAATAGCAAACAGGATCCTGAACAGAAGCGTGCATTCTATCCAAATCATCATCAATGGACCTGAGGTCATCTCGTGAACATCAGACAAGGCCAAACTACTTGCCAAGAACTTTGCAGCTAATTCTACCCTATGCGACGAAGACCATCAACTCTCCGTATTTCCTCCTATAACATACAAATATATGTGCGTGATGTCGCCAAGCTAATCAAGAACCTTGATTCCAGTAAAAAAAAAAAAAACTGGCCCTGACGGCATTCCAGTTATAGTGCTGAAAAAGCTCCAACCAGAACTTGCCCTCATACTTACAAAACTGTTTAAGCGTTGCCTTAAGGAGAAGTGCTTTCCAACACCCTGGAAAACATCATCAGTATGCCCTGCATTTAAGAATTCAGGTGATAAGTCATCTCCCTTTCAGTACAGACTAATAAGTCTCCTGTGTGTCATGAGTAAGTTGCTGGAATCCATATTAAATAGAGAAGTCGTCAACCACCTCAGCAGAAATAACCTTCTAAATGACATGCAATATGGTTTCCGTTCTGCCAGGTCTACAGCAGATGTGCTAACGGTTATATCTCATAGGATTAGTGAATCTCTCGACAAAGGCTTCCTTACTAGGGCAATTGCTCTTGACATATCAAAGGCCTTCGATAAGGTATGGTATAAGGGCTTACTTCACAAGATTTCCAGCTACGGTATAACTGGAAATGTTTTCTCAATCATTAAATAATTTCTCTCTGATAGGCTCATAAGAGTAGTGGCTGATGGGCAGAAATCAGAGGCCCACAGTATTAATGCTGGAGTACCTCAGGGGTCCATCCTGAGCCAAACTCTCTTCCTGATCTAAATCAATGATCTCACAAAACACATAAATCATTCGTTGACATTGATGCTGATGACATGACCATCCATGGCAACACATCTAAGGCCGTAAATGACAAGCGTCTATCTGATTCTCTCTCCTCTGATCCAGAGCGCATTGTACAGTGGAGGAAGAGGTGGTGGTTACTTTTAATGCATCATAACCAAGCTCCTATCTTTACATCATCAACGCTCTGATCCCCATCTGGCATCAATTGAAATGGATGGCTCTCGCCTAGTGGAAGCTCCATGTTTTTATAAGCCCTATTTGACCTATACTCCTTACATGAAATGGAACACGTACATCAGGTCAGATTCCAAGGTCGCTGGAAAAATATAGGATCCTTCTACCGCTTCAGAAGATATCTTACTGCTGATGCAATTCTCTATCTATATAAAAACCAAGTACGTCCAATGATGGAGTACTGCTGCCACATCTAGGAGCCTATCTTGCCTTGACAGAGTAAAAAATAGACTTCGTGGCTTAGTGGGGGATGCCTTTTTCTCTTCACTGCAACCTCTCTCCCACAGAAGAGACATTGCGAGCCTGTCTTTGTTGTATCGTTACTTCCATGGCAAGTGCTCGTCTGAGCTCCAATTCCTGGTCCCCCTCGCCAATTTTTCACGATAAACACCCGTCTAGCTGAAACCACTGTCAGAAAATTTCCCCACTCTTTACCTGTGCCAAAACCAAAACGTAGATTCCATGATCAAAGCTTCTTTCTTAGAAGTGCACGACTGTGGAACTCTCTTCCGGTTGCCTGTTTTCCACCTGACTCCAAGCTGGGTGTCTTCAAGTCTAACATAAACAAATTCCTGATGAACCGCCCCCTTAAGTAAGGCACGTTATTAAATTTCCAATACTAACGATTACTACGATACTATCCTATTGATTACTGTACACGCAATGACCCTTATACATGAGTGGCTTCCGGGCCTTGATAAATTGTGACTACCTTGTAAAAAAAAACTTATATTAGTTAATAGTTTTTATATCTTTATTTTCTTTATTGATTTCTATACAAGCTCCAAATCAATTTGTTGAGTTTTGCATTATCCTAATGAGTATCCTCTTAAAGAATTGATATTATTCTATTCATTTAAGTACCCCCACACACACACACATACATATATATATATATATATATATATATATATATATATATATATATATATATATATATGCATATTTAGCAGCACGTTATTTAAAAAAAAACATGCGTCGTTGAATACGGCGAAGTTCTCTCTTTTTGCTATTTCTGCTGAGTGTTTCGATTTGTCGAGAATTTTTCTTGATTTCTGGTGGCAAATGCAAATTGTATTATATCTAGCCGAATGATTCAGTGTCGGCCATTATCTCTCGGGCGATTTCGGCTCGTGAATGTAATTTTTTGTTTTGATTTATTTGTTCAATTATATTTATTTATTCATTTATTTTCTAATGAGAATCGGTGTGTCGACGTAATTATATCGTATATAACATGCGTAATATTTATAAAAGTTTAACTTGATATGGTTCTTCACGCATTAATATTTAAAACTAAAATAATATCATTTTAATTGCCTATAATCAGTTTTTATCTGTTTAGGCATAAAATCTCCTCATTTTCAGGGGTTCGTACGCATCAAATTAACTCGGAAACGTACAACTTGGCAGATGTTTGAGCCTTTTCAGTCTATTCGAGGATAATTAATGGCCGGCTAATCTGTCAAATAAAATGGGACACCTACGCACAACAAATTGAAAACAAAAAAGGAAAACAGAAATGCTGAATGGATTTAACAATAGTGAGCATAAAAGATACAATTTCAAAAAAAAAAAAAAAAGAGAACCACAACAGTAATTCATCACTGAGAACCCAATAAAATCGAACAGAAAGAAAACAATCGATTGAAGATGAATGTCGTAGTTTTCTATTACAATTTTACTCTCTCTTATTCATATTAAAATATCGATATTCGCTAAGATTTGTAAGTTCTCCATTTTTATTTCTCCATTTTTTTTTCAGATGACGATTGATTATTCATATTATTTGGAAATATTTGACTACTGTTCTCATCTGGAGAGTTATTTTCATAACTTTTCCGTCGATATAATCTCAGAGTTTTTTTAAGGTTGGTTGGTAATTTTTGTTTTACGGCATATCTACCCATTTCAGGTTATTTAATGCCGAATCCAGTGATTCGGAAGAAAAATATTTTAATAAAATATTTTTTTTTCAAGTCGGTTTATATTTAACCCATAGTTGGGATCCTAACAGGTACTAACACTCTGGGTCAGAGTGGACCTGGGAGTAATGGTAATTAAGGGGTGGTTCCACACTCCCCAAAGCCCGCAAACTGAGGCCTCACCATCAAATATAGCTTAAGGTTATATCCAGGACCAGAGTTTTTTTAAGGTGTTTATAGTCAAACTCAAGAATCTATTTGTCGAACTAAGGAATCAGCATAGAATTTCGAACGGAACCCTTTATTTTAATCAACGAGAATTGCAATTGTTTTTTGAGCGTCGCGCTCTGAAGACTGAACATCCAACCTCCAGAAAAAGTAAGTGGATTTCACCAAGTACGTTCTCCATTACGCAACGCATTCTTGCGCGCACTCAAAATACAACTGCGAATTATTTAGGACGACTACCTAGACATGTATGATGGGAAGGAGAACAGGGTACCGCCGTTCGAAATTCTGTGCCAATTTCCGAGTTCGACAAAAAAATTCCCGAGATCGACAGAAATATTTCCGAGTTTGACAGAAAGATACCTGAGTTGGACAATATACACATGATAAAAATCGGAGGTAACATCGACCGAAACGTTGCTAAAATTTTAAAATAACACTCAAAATGAGAACAATAGTCCGACGAACCCAAATGATATGGGCTTTAATTCCCTCTCTCTCTCTCTCTCTCTCTCTCTCTCTCTCTCTCTCTATATATATATATATATATATATATATATATATATATATATATATATATATATATATATATATATATATAAGAGAAAGCTAATTAAAACTGTAAGTTGAACTTTACAATCCAAATTTATTGTTCGACTGAATACTCCAAAAAAACAATTTACGAAGTCCTTATTCTGCGGAGTTTCAAAAAATGCTATTCTTGTTATTTTTCTCATCAAAGGACATAAAGAAATCATCAAATTATATTTGTTGCAATGCTAGAAGTTGCTAGTTAAGGCATTAAGTGAAACCGCAATTTATTGTAGTTAAAATTGCCAAATAAAAAAGTGAAAAAAAATATTGAATATGTACATATTATATATATATATATATATATATATATATATATATATATATATATATATATATAACAACTTCATTTATTCACATAAATTTAATATACGAAAGTATAGATTTATGCGTAAACTTTTAGTATTTACTTCAAAAGTGCTCAATACGTAGGTAGAGCTAGTTAGTAATTTATAAAATATATATGGCGATTAAGCTACACTGCATATTCTGCGTTTCATCCAACTATAGGATTCGTCAGGCTTATGCGCATAAGCTTGACGAATTCTATAGTTGGATGAAACGCAGAATATTCAGTGTAGCTATTAAGCTACCATATATATTTTATAAATTACTTACCATATATATATATATATATATATATATATATATATATATATGTAGATAAAGATATACAAACCGGACATAATATTTCAGCTTGCATGAAAATGCTCTCAAGTTGATCCGAAATGCAAAATTGTTCTTCAGCCTTGAAGAAAACATGTCTTCATAGCTCAGGCATTAACGTCAAAGGAAAAACAAATCGTAAGCTAAACGTTTTGGCTTCGATTTTCGTGGTAGCGAGCGAGTCATTTTTATTTAACTTTTTAAATCATCATTATATGGAGGGCTCAATATAATATAATCATAAGTACAATGTCTGCAATCATCAAAATATCAAATTTAAGCGTATTTTACGACCGGGCAATGCCGAGCGGCCTGCTAGTATATATATATATATATATATATATATATATATATATATATATATATATATATATATATATATATATATATATATAAAATCGATCCACTACATATTATTATATAAATAATAATTATATATGTATATACTAGCAGGGAGACCCGACGTTGCCCGAGATTGAATACTGATCAACGAATATTTCACACTCCTATATTTTCATTGTCATCGAAACCCGTGAAATCGCACACACAGAGAGAAAATGTTCCATTATATATATATATATATATATATATATATATATATATATATATATATAAAATCGATCCACTACATATTATTATATAAATGATAATTATATATGTATATACTAGCAGGGAGACCCGACGTTGCCCGAGATTGAATACTGATCAACGAATATTTCACACTCCTATATTTTCATTGTCATCGAAACCCGTGAAATCGCACACACAGAGAGAAAATATTACATTATATATATATATATATATATATATATATATATATATATATATATATATATATAAAATCGATCCACTACATATTATTATATAAATAATAATTATATATGTATATACTAGCAGGGAGACCCGACGTTGCCCGAGATTGAATACTGATCAACGAATATTTCACACTCCTATATTTTCATTGTCATCGAAACCCGTGAAATCGCACACACACAGAGAAAATGTTACATTATATATATATATATATATATATATATATATATATATATATAAATATATATATATATATATATATATATATATATATATATATATATATATAGCGCATTAAATAAGGTCAGGAAGACTCTAGGGGCCCCTTTCATCAACAAACTCAGCATAATTTTTTTTTAAATAAATAATACTCTTTTCTTATGACTGTTTATCGTAAGCCGACGTTTACCGGCCTCTACACAAATTGGCGTTCATTCGTCCCTACTTCAAGAAAAATAGGGGTCATTCAGACATTAGTGTATAGAGCCGTTAGAATCTGTTCTTTTAGTAAACTGGATTGTGAATTAAAGAAGATTAAAGGCATTTTTATTCACAATGGTTATCCGGAGAAATTGGTTGATAATATTATAATAAAGTTAAAGCTCACAATTCTCCTACAGTTTTTGATCCCAACAAGTGTCCTGTTTATTAAAAAAAAAACCTTGGATTTGTGACCCTGGTCAGTGTTTGGGTAGACTTGTTATCAAGTCTGTATCAAATTGTTTCCCATCTGTTGTTCTTCGCTTTGTTTATCGTGTTAAGTCTGCATTTTCCTCAGTTGTGAATGATGGCTTGCCCTACATCACACATAGTAATGTTATTTATCAATTCAACTATGTGCTGCTGTCTATGTAGGTCGAACTCGTTTAAATTTGCAGACAAGAATAAACCAACATGTTCCAGCAAACATCAAACTAGGTAAGCCTCGTTACCCCTCGTTCATCTTAGTATCTGCTTTTGGTCAGCACCTCGCTGAAAATCCAGCGTGTGCCAATGCATAAAAAATGGACTGGTTTAGGATTTTACACCGGGCTGGCTCTTCGAATCACTTGAGTATTCGGGAGTCAGTCTCTATCCCCTCACGCAGGACCTCTCGCTGTCGACAGAAGGAATTCGTAAAATCTTTGGACTTATTTGAGGATATATTTTAAATTTTAACTTCCCCACATATCCTATTTTGTACACATATTTTATACAATTGTATATATTCTACAACGTATTATTTACTCGTAACATTTTTTTACTCGTAATTCCATACGCCCTTCATTTAATTTTATATATATATATATATATATATATATATATATATAATTTTTTTATTTCATCCATTCGTCATAATTTTATAAGTAATCCCCACTTAAGTCTTCGCTCTTGCGTGACATTTTTTTTTTTACACTTGACAGAAATTCAACGATTGACTGCTGATGACTTTGTTGATAGAAAGGGGCCCCTAGAGTCTTCCTGACCATATTTAAAGCGCTTTATAAGTCTTGTACCGTAAAACACACACACACACACGCATATATATATATATATATATAAATATATATATATATATATATATATATATATATATATACAGTGGATTGGTTATATAAGTGAAATTGTGTGTGTGTGCGTGTGTGTACATTTTCCTTTCAAACTATTCTGTCAATTTTCAGTCTAGAGACTCGAGATTTGGCATAATGGATATTGAGGTTTGGGAAACTCTTTTTAGTCGGTTTTCAGCCAGAAATTTCGCTGTCAAGGGGTAAAAATTCAACGTTTTAACCTTTGAAAACTCTAACAAACTCCTCCGCCAATTTTGGGGTTTAACACTTGAAATTTTAGAAGTAGGTTACTTGGACATGGATAAAAACTTTTAATTCGCTTTGAGTTCAACACAGTAAATGTTAAGCGGTCAAAGTTAAAATATTGACCTCTGCAGTCTCTACGAAATTACTCAGCCAATTTTTTGTATAAACATTTAAAATCTTTCATAAAGTGTATTCAGAAATCTAACATAAAGTTTATTCAAACATTAAAATTTTTCATAAAGTGTATTCAGACATCTTAAAGAAGCTCTAAAGTGTATTCCGACATACGGTGTATTCAGACTTCTTAAAGCAGTTCTAAGTTGTATTCCAACATAAAGTGTATTCAGACGTCTTAAAGCAGTTCTAAGGTGTATTCCGGCATACAGTGTATTCAGACTTCATAAAGTAGTTCTAAGGTGTATTCAGCCATAAAGTGTGTTCAGGCTTCTTAAAGCAGTTCTAAGGCGTATACCGACATACAGAGTGTTCAGGCTTCTTAAAGCAGTTCTAAGGTGTATTCAGACATAAAGTGTATTCAGGCTTCTTAAAGCAGTCCTAAGGTGTATTCTGACATAAAGAGTATTCAGACTTCTTAAAGCAGTTCTAAGGTGTATTCAGACATAAAGTGTATTCAGGCTTCTTAAAGCAGTTCTAAGGTGTATTCCGACATAAAGAGTATTTAGACTTCTTAAAGCAGTTCTAAGGTGTATTCAGACATAAAGTGTATTCAGGCTTCTTAAATCAGTTCTAAGGTGTATTCAGACCTAAAGTTTATTCAGGGTTCTTAAAGCAGTTCTAAGGTGTATTCCGACATACAGAGTATTCAGGCTTCTTAAAGCAGTTCTAAGGGTTATTCAGACATAAAGTGTATTTAGTCTTCTTAAAGAAGTTCTGAGGTGTATTCAGACATTAAGTGTATTCAGGCTTCTTAAAGCAGTTCTAAGGTGTA
The DNA here is from genome assembly GCF_053919585.1 of Euprymna scolopes. Lineage (NCBI taxonomy): Eukaryota > Metazoa > Mollusca > Cephalopoda > Sepiida > Sepiolidae > Euprymna > Euprymna scolopes. Next base: position 29,288,273 of record NC_136486.1, read on the forward strand.
TTCCGACATACAGTGTATTCAGGCTTCTTAAAGCAGTTCTAAGGTGTATTCCAGCATAACGTGTATTCAGAATTCTTAAAGCAGTTCTAAGGTGTATTCCGACATACAGTGTATTCAGACTTCTTTAAGTAGTTCTAAGGGTTATTCAGACATAAAGTGTATTCAGGCTTCTTAAAGCAGTTCTAAGGTGTATTCCGACATAAAGTGTATTCAGGCTTCTTAAAGCAGTTCTAAGGTGTATTCAGAATTCTTAAAGCAGTTCTAAGGTGTATTCCGACATACAGTGTATTCAGACTTCTTTAAGTAGTTCTAAGGTGTATTCAGACATAAAGTGTATTCAGGCTTCTTAAAGCAGTTCTAAGGTGTATTCCGACATAAAGTGTATTCAGGCTTCTTAAAGCAGTTCTAAGGTGTATTCAGACTTCTTAAAGCAGTTCTAAGGTGTATTCAGACATAAAGTGTATTCAGGCTTCTTAAAGCAGTTCTAAGGTGTATTCCGACATAAAGTGTATTCAGGCTTCTTAAAGCAGTTCTAAGGTGTATTCAGAATTCTTAAAGCAGTTCTAAGGTGTATTCCGACATACAGTGTATTCAGACTTCTTTAAGTAGTTCTAAGGTGTATTCAGACATAAAGTGTATTCAGGCTTCTTAAAGCAGTTCTAAGGTGTATTCCGACATAAAGTGTATTCAGGCTTCTTAAAGCAGTTCTAAGGTGTATTCAGACTTCTTAAAGCAGTTCTAAGGTGTATTCAGACATAAAGTGTATTCAGGCTTCTTAAAGCAGTTCTAAGGTGTATTCCGACATAAAGTGTATTCAGGCTTCTTAAAGCAGTTCTAAGGTGTATTCAGAATTCTTAAAGCAGTTCTAAGGTGTATTCCGACATACAGTGTATTCAGACTTCTTTAAGTAGTTCTAAGGTGTATTCAGACATAAAGTGTATTCAGGCTTCTTAAAGCAGTTCTAAGGTGTATTCCGACATAAAGTGTATTCAGGCTTCTTAAAGCAGTTCTAAGGTGTATTCAGACTTCTTAAAGCAGTTCTAAGGTGTATTCAGACATAAAGTGTGCTCAGGCTTCTTAAAGCAGTTTTAAGGTGTATTCAAACATAAAGTGTATTCAGGCTTCTTAAATCAGGTCTAAGGATTATTCACACATAAAGTGTATGCAGACTCCTTAAAGTAGTTTTAAGGTGTATTCACACATAAAATGTATTCAGACTTCTTAAAGCAGTTCTAAGGTGTATTCAGACATAAAGTGTGCTCAGGCTTCTTAAAGCAGTTTTAAGGTGTATTCCGACATAAAGTATATTCAGGCTTCTTAAATCAGGTCTAAGGTGTATTCAGACATAAAGTGTATGCAGACTCCTTAAAGCAGTTCTAAGGTGTATTCACACATAAAATGTATTCAGACTTCTTAAAGCTGTTCTAAGGTGTATTCCGGAATAAAGTGTATTCAGACTTCTTAAAACAGTTCTAAGGTGTATTCAGACATAAAGTGTATTCAGGCATCTTAAAGCAGTTCTAAGGTGTATTCAGACATAACAGGGCATGTTTTTTAATGGTTGTTTAGACGGAAATTGTGCTGCCAAGTGGTTAAAGTCTCAAAGATTTGATCATTGCGGTCACTAGAATGCTATTCAGCTAATTTTGTGTCTAGACATTTGAAATCTTACATATTCAGACATTCAGCAAGCGTTTTAGTCAGTTTAGGGTCGAAACGTTTGCTGCTAAGAGGTCAAAGTTGAAGGAGTTGACCCTTGCAGACTCTACCAAACTTTTCCGCCAATTTTGGGTCTAAACACTTGAAATTTTAGAAGTAGTTTACCCGTACATGAGTCAAACGTTTTAATATATATATACTAGCGGGGGTACCCGTCGTTGCCCGAGTGTTTGTTTCCGGGACGGGGGGGGGAGTTTAAAAATGTTATGGTAGGTAAGTAGGAAGGATCAAACCCGGAGTCATGAGTAAAAGTAGGAAAATAAAGTGTGAAAAAAAACCAAAAAAAAAAACATCTGCAACGATAACAGTTCGGCCACCAAGAAAAGTCCATTCCAGTTGTTTAGGAAAAAAAAAAATGACTACGGTAGGTCGGCGCGAACGTGAAAATATAATGTGAATTGTCCAGCACGCTAACCACTACGCCACAGAGCACTGCAGCTTAGTTTAGTGATTTTAAATAACTTCACATGAAAGAACTACGAAGCCAAACCGGTGTTCTCTTCTCAACTGTTCCTTGTGAACGATCCCCAAACGGTGTTAAGTGGTGGCAGGGGAAGGAGGAATTTATTAGAGAGAAAATATTTTACCACTTCCATTGATCTTAACCGATTTTGGCCGTGACTTCTTAGCAGAAAAAGTATAGAAATCTAAGATTATCGAGGAATTTGAGAAATAATAAGCCTATAACACACCTCAGATATTGTTCTGCCGTTTGTGCATATTATATTTGCATGAAATATCTTGATTTTTAATCCTATTAATGTCAAAATCAGATGGAAAAAAATGAGTTCATTTTATTTATATAGCGGAGAGAAGAGAAGATATATATATATATATATATATATACATATATATATATATATGTGTGTGTGTGTGTGTGTGCACATAGACTTCTGAAAAGTACATAGGGCCCGATCAAAGCCAGGCTGAACTGCTAGTGTATATATATAATCAATCCCAGCGGAAAGTTGTACGTCTTTCTTTTTTATCTTTAATCACAATTGATCCTGGTCAAGTAGGACCTGTTAAACCACTTATCGGTCGAGCTCTTCTATTCTTCTGTCACACGTACTGCCATCGACCGAATGATTCTTGTGCGCCGTACTATCAAAAACGCTTGTTCCACGTCAACGAGTCGAGAGATACACGGACATTCATACTATTAGGTTTTATTATTAGAGAGTGATTAAAAAGTTAATACTTCTACAGAATACCGACTGCGTTGTCGTCGGTATATTCCGGACATGTTACGTAAACAGCCGAAAGATATAATATGTTCCGATCATTCATTTTTATTGATGCTATAATGTTACATAGCGAGGTGGTGGTGACGGAAACGTGTTTTAACATTAGAAGGAAACCTAAAACCGGAAGTAAAACAATTATTCACTTCAGCCGAAGAGCGGTTCTACCTACCGACATCGACAAGTATAGATGTAGAGATAGTGGGACACAGATGACCAAAAGTTGGGGGCTCTTCATAAGTAAATAGTATCTCTATCCCAATTAATTTCTTCTAAATCTCTCTCTTTCTCTCAACTTCTCTCGTACACAGTCATTGAAAAATGATAGTGTCTCAGTGATTAATGATATAGTCTGACAATCTGGGTGTTTTTTCCTACGATGTTTTTTTAAAATTTGCCGCTTTTAAAGAACACAGCCATGCGAGGGTATATACGTCCTTGACTGAGGCCGTCATTTTTCTTCATGGGAGCTGTTTCGCCTAGTGATTGCTATAGAAATACCCTACTGTTGCATAAAGAAAAACAAAACAAAGAGTCGTTTGTTGAGTTCTGTCAAAGTTTTATTTGAAGAGAGAGAGAGAGAGAGAGAGAGAGAGAGAGAGAGAGAGAGAGAGAGAGACTAACGTTATCTTCGCTAATTCTTTATTTCTGAATTGTGCTTACTGAAATGAATGGCATTTAATTAACTTTGAATTACAATGTTTTCTCCATTATTGGAAGTGTCTTGTTCGCACGGCTTCCCGAAGAGGCTGATTTGAAAACTTTACACCATTATGCATCGTCTCTGTTTTTTCTACGGTGTTTTATCTATGCTCCTGCTTCAACTTTACGTTATTCATCTTTCACTCAACTTTGAGAATTATTGTTGTACAGACATGGGTTATCATGCACTCACTGTGACCCTTATCAAAATTCTCACTAGCTTACTTAATAGCTACCGACCCTGTGTCGCTAATATATGAAAATTGTTGATAGGTGTTATCACACTTTTCAATCAATCTATATTTAGCTCAACTGTGTTTTCTCTCGTATGGGATATCACTACAGTTATATTTAATATACATCCACAAAAATGTTTTTCGAACGAAGCAATGCTTCTTTATATACAAAACGCCGTTTATCAAACCCAAAGGATTAGGATAAATGGTGGACAGTGATACAACATCACGAAGATCTGTTCAAATAATTGTAATTTGATTATTCAAGAGGACAACACAAAAATAATTTGTTTACGTTGTCTTTGAAAACAGCAATGTTACAGTCACTTGAAGAGCAGTGCTGTAGCATGGTGTTCCCTGGTGGGTAGTTCTACATCGATGCTCCAAACAAACAGAGAACTAGGATGCTACTCATGGTCAAACTTGACCAATTCAAGTCTACGACTACAGTTCTCCATATATAATATAAAATTCAATTTTTAAATGTGATGAACCTAATCTATATCCTTGGATATTATAATGTAACGTAACTTTACGTTAACAGAAAATAATTTTATGATTCATCTTAAATTTTAGTTGAATAATTAATGACTATAATTTAAAAAATGATAATCTAAAAAATGATACGTTTCTTGCTGTTGAATTGTGATCAACTATTTATATGTAATCTAATTTTTTTTTAATTAAATTTTCATCCTAAACGAGGGCCATTGCCACTTTGATGTAGGGGGCTTCTATCAGGGACATAAGCTACAAGGCAGCAAGATGTCGGTTCACGTTACACTTGAATTTCTGCATGTCAGTACAGTTGAGGAAGCAGGAACCCGGAAGAGAATTCCAAAGTCTAGCAGTTCTGGAGAAGAAACTGCTAGAGTAGAAGGCTCTCTTACATCTAGGGATCTCAACTGTGAAGGGGTGGATTTTGCTGTTTGTCGGGTTTGTCGGGGGTATTTACGGTGAGTGGGTACAAGTGCTTGCAGTTCGTCGGAGCATTCACTGTTAAAGTACTTGTAGAACAGACAGAGGGATGCTACATTTCGTCGATGGGACAGAGGCTGAAGCTTAGATGACAGTTCAGGACCTATTAGGTTGGTTTGAACCTTGTCTAGGAGTGAGAGACTAGTAGCAGATGCACCAGCCCAAATATGACAACAATACCCCATACATGGGCGAATGGTGGCCTTATAGAGGTACAGGATACTTTTGGGCGTTAGTAACTTTCTAGCACGGTAGAGAGAACCTACCTTCTTCGCAGCGGTCCTGGCAATGCTCTCAATGTAATTTTCCAACTCATGTTTCCTGTGAACGTTAGGCCGAAGAGTTTTAAAGATTTACTTTCAGATAAAGTGTCTTTGGCCATTGCTATTGGTGGCACAGGTTTCGTGTAGTGATTGAATGAAACAAGTTTAGTATTGGAAGCATTGAATGTGACTATCCATGTTTGTCCCCATTCCACTATAGATTGGAGGTCATCTTCTAGTGTTTCTGCCATTTCTTTAGATATGTGTTCATTTGTTTTCCTGTCGTGTCTGTTATAGAGTGTTGTGTCATCAACAAGTATACCCATCTCACAGACAATGTAATGTAACAAATACTACTATTAAAACTTTAGAAACGAATATTCCGCTATGATCCATACAATGATACTGCATAGGTGTGTGCGTACCTATGTTATCCCGTTTTACGCACATTTATAAAAATATCAAATTCCAAATCCATAAAAAGTGAGATCGCCTGATTATCAAAGATAACGAACTTGATAATTAACTAAAGTACGGCTGTACATATTTGAAAAATGAATTGTTCCTGAAAAATCACGTTTAAAATTACGTGCAAATTCCCGAGTTAGGCAAGAAGATTCCCGAGTTCAACAAGATACATCTGAAGAAGCTCTGAGGTTACACTGACCGAAACCTCATGAAAATAACACTTCAGATGAGAACAGGAGTTAAAAATAAAACAAAATACAAAATAATTTGTTTATGAAAAAAAAAATCTTTGGAATATTTTCCAGTTTTAGCTTCACAAATGAATACCTTACCTAACACATTTCTGCCCTTTCCAACACATTGCAGGATCACTTGATGACAATTTGATTCCCCTAATGTCATTCCTGATGTTATCCTTACATTCATGCAGAGTTTCAGGAAAATGTCAAGGATATTCAATTCTAGAGAACATTAAGGCCAGTAGGCATTAACATTTTTTTCATGTATGTTCTTTTTGGAAACAAATATCCATGGTCTTTGTTTTATATCTATCTATCTATCTATCTATCTATCTATCTAACTAACTATCTATCTATCTATATACCTCAGCAGAGTTTAAAATATCTAAACGAGACAAATTCATTTAAACTCCTGCAAAATAATCTAGTAACATTCCATTCTAGAAAAACAAACTCTTTACATTTGAGAACAAACTTTTCGGGAACTTTACAGCATCTTGCTTCTGAAAATAAACTTTTTAAAGAAATTTAAAACTCCATATGCCAATAAAACTTTTCTTGCCATTAAATGACCCCTAGAGGTTGATATGCCGTTAAGCAAACACACTCATTCACTCTCACTCACTTACTCACTCTCTCTCTCTAACTCAATCTCTCTCTCTCTCTCTCTCTCTCTCTCTCTCTCTCTCTGTATATATTATTAAATATTTTTACGTGCAAAAAAGGTATACCTGTGGATATGCATGTTTCTAGCTTTGAGTAATCAACATAGGTTCGGGCCGAACTTATATATATATATATATATATATATATATATATATATATATATATATATATATATATATATATATATATATATATATATATATATATATATATATAGGTTAGGAGCCTTGACTGCCGTACAAACGGTCGGGTTTCAATCCTGGCTTGAGGTAGTTGCCTGTCTAGCCGCACTGATGAGCTGTGAAACAGCGAAACAGTACTGTATGTGGATGACTATATATATATATATATATATATATATATATATATATATATATATATGAGTTCGGCCCGATATATATATATATATATATATATATATATATATATATATATATATATATATATATATATATATATAATGGAAATTTAATCAACGTTTGGGGATTTTACGGTTAGTGGATATTTTACCTTTCGCCAGACCATCCATTCATGTGAAATTACCTCTTTCTCCCCCTAGTTCCTCTTCTTGACTATTTTTTTTACCAAGTAAGATCTATGACTTACTTGTACTTTCATTAAATACTTTTGCAAGCAAAATCCGATCCAGAATTTTGCTAATCCCTACCCTCTGATGAGAAGGAAAGTATTTCTTCAGAACTCTGCGGATGAAGGACTATCCACTTATTTTGTGCTTCCTTTTTAAAATGAAATATGTCTTAAACTCTTTTTCAGAGAGTTTTTAACATCTTTTATTAACTACTTGTTCTCATATATATATATATATATATATATATATATATATATATATATATATATATATATTGTGTTTATGTTTGTATGTGTGCGTGTTGTAAGAGTTAAAATATAGCCTCATTCAGTGATCGGTTTTGGATCGAGTAATTGACATGATTAGATGTCCATTTAATCTGGTATTTAAAAAAGGTACAAGTTAAATATGTTCGTGCGAACTAAATGGAAGCACATATATTAAAAAATTATTGTCCTGTGTATACTTTAGGATTTACTTTTTACATTTTAAAACCTTAAAACTGTATCGATTAAGTTGACAACAAGATGTACCTAAGAAAAATTGTTAGAAGATACGCTGATATCATGTCTCAAATCAAACAGCGAATTACATTTGGATGGGCAGACTTTTTCCAATGCATACAACATCATGAATAGTAAAAATTCTACTGTGAACATTGGAACATGACCAGTGAATACATCACACTTGTTATAATCTATAGTAACGAAAGAAGGCAATGAATGAAACAATGCAAATAGTATCGCATTATGTCAAGAATATGTTTATATGAAAAAGAAAAGAAACACCAGGATTGAACCGCACACCGGAGTTGGTTGTTTTTGTTTTACAGCATATCAACCCTTTTCAGGTTATTTAATACTGATTCCAGTTATTTTGAAGACAAATTTTTTATAGAATATATTTGCTTTTTTTTCAAGTCATTTTCTATTTAACCTATAGTTGAGACCCTAACAGGTACTACCACTCCGAATCCGAGTGGACCTGGGAGCAATGACAATTAAAGGGTGGCTCCACACTCCCCAAAGACCGACAGCTGGGGCATCACCTCGGATATAGTTTAAGATCATATCCAGAACCGCAAACCGGAATAAATGCTATCATCATCACTATAAAAAAATAAAACAGATGAATAGGTAAACTTTTAATAAATAAAGACAAACGCGGTTATATAAATTGACAGAATGCAATGAAAAAAACCTGGAACTAGGCCACAAACCTGTTAGACAGACGACCTCATCAGTCAACTAGGTTCTATTTTGCCAAGCTTAACGAGGAATAAAACAAGATGATAAGAATTCAGTGATAAACAAAACTGATGATGATGATATTTAATCAAGATGATCGATATTCATGGCATTCTATGCAATAAAACAAACCATCGTACATCGATGAGTTCGCCGAAAATATCAATCTTCGATATTCGGGGTAAATAAAAATGATTCGAGAGAGGTTCATGGCTTCTCCAAGTTGTTGATCCGTCAGAGGATTCAGTTGAAAAGAGTTGGCGGCCGACCTCAAATAGAACTCGAATCCCTATACAAGACGGAAAAATGCTACAGAAAAACCTTGCTTTTAAACTACTGAATCTGTTTAAAAATTCGTCTCTAACTTCTGAAAAGTTTCCTGTACGAATACGACTGACCATCCTTTATATTAAAACATCAGCATCAGACGGAGCACTCATTGCAATCCAACATTCGATCTTGAAGAAGAAGAAGATGAAGAAGAAGAAGAAGAAGAAGAAGAAGAGTGTTGCGTTATGTTCTATTTTCTTACTGATTACAAAATGGGGGATGCATTTGATGGCGACATAAGCTTCAGCCTCTATCCCACTGACGGTTGCATCCCTCTGCCTGTTCTACAAGAACTTTAACGGTAAATACGAACTGCAAGCACTTGTACCCCGTCGGCGTAAATACCCCCGACAAACCCGACAAGCAGCAAAATGCCACCCCTCACGGTAAAGATCCCTAGATGTAAGAAAGCCTTCTACTCTAGTAGTTTCTTCCCCGGACCGCTAGACTTTGGAATCCCCTTCCAGGTTCCTGCTTCCCCAGCTGTTCTGGCATGCAGAAGTTCAAGTGTAACGTGAACAGACATCTTGCTGTCCAACTCCCTACATAGTACCCCTGTAGCTTATGTCCCTGATAGTAGCCCCCTACATCAAAGTGGCAATGTGCCTTGTTTGGGGTGAAAATGTAATAAACAAATTCCATCAGTAAAAGTACAGTCGAAACAAGGAATGTGTTTTATTGCTTGCACTTTATTGTGATAGAATGCCGACATTCGCCTCCGCATATAGAGTCAACTTCCCAGTGGAGGTAGCATAAGATGGAACATCCGTTCGCCTCGATTTCAAGCCTAGTTTTGTGTTTATTGCGCGATTTTCTCTCAATTGTTGACCGTAATTTTGAAGAATTGTTAGTGTTCACAAATCCTACAATCCAACCTATTCTGATACTACCAGATTTGTCTGTGGAAAGATACCGGCTTCTTGACCTAACATCGATGATACTTATTCTTTCCATTTTTAAAAACTCAGTAATGTTCCACAAAATAAAAAAAAAACAATTTTGCTCTTCAAAATAACCAGAACAAATACATTAAATAAATATTTGGAGATATAAATAATTTGAAACATAAAGGCGTTTACCAAATTACTGGATTCGGCATTAAATTGCCCGAAAATTATTGATATGTTGTAAAACAAAATGACTAAACCAATCCAAAAACAAGACATGTGTATATTTCAACTTTCCTCCCGGACTTTAAATTATCAAAATAATCAAGGTCGCATTGAGTAAGCGACTTCTATGTCATACAACTCTTGACCTATGTCATAGTACGAGCTAGATTATAATTCTTATTTACTTGCAGGCTTCTTTTATTACCCCTAGTGGTTGCATTATGAAAAGAGGGAAATGATGAAGAAGAAGAAGAAGAAAAAAAATAAATACGCCAATCCATCCATAAACCACTGAAACCGAACCGACAACTTTTTATTACGTATCGATATTTGTTGAATCGCTTTGACGCATTGATAAATCATTTGTCGTATCGATCTTCAAAATCGAAGGGCGCTTCCGTTTCGCTTTAACGTTTAACATCAAGAACTAATTAATTTGCCTTTGGTGTACCTGACTCCACAACAAAAGGGAGCAGAGTTGTCTGAACAAGTTATGGCGGTCAGAGTAGACAATTGGCCGATTTGAAAGAAAATGGTAACAACATTACTTAAACTGTAAATAATGCTAATAGATTTCGTCACATCGTATGTTTATACGTACGTTATATGTACTAGCATCAGAAAAGAGGAAGGTAATCCGTGGGAAAATGGCATCATGATGAACAAACATGTACTACATTCCCCTATTAGTGGAGTAGGTTATCTGTAAGAATCTTTAACAGTGATACTAGCTACAAAATTGACACAAATGACGTTCAGAAGATACATTTTAAGAAAAGAACGTTAGCCATCAGAAAATTCAAGATGGCTGCCAGTTTTCAAGATGGCTACAGAAGCAAATCTGACAAATTTCAATTTTGGTGTTTGTATCACCAAGTGAAATATTGTTTCAGCAATCTGCCCCACTATATCTAAGGCAATAGTAATGCCCGCAACGATGGTATCAAAGCGTTATTTATCTTTCTTCCACTTCAAGAAAATGTGATGCAAGGATCGGAAAGTGGGAATGAACAACTAGCGTCCCGAGGGCTTACAAAAATGCACGGGCTGCTCTGTTGTCATTCCCCGGTCAATGCACCTCAGGCGATTAGCAATAACCTAACCTTTGAAAAAGAGAAGGCAAAGCCTAGGAGAAATTTACTATGCTAGCAGCATACTGTAGTCAACAGGGGTTTCTCTGTTGACTTTGGTGCCAAAAGAAAATTTCCTTGGCTGGCATTATGACGAATGGGCATATACGATACTAGTCTCGAAAGGAGAATGCAATATACGGGAAAATTATTTTCTGGCAATAGCAAACAAAATACTACACGACAACTCTCCTATACAGCCAAAAATGATAATGTAATTCTTAAGAGGATGCTCTCATGACAATGGAAGAGATAGCACACTACCTACCCACCATAAAATGAGGAGGTAATACTTGGGAGATTGTCTCATGACAATATCACATGTATTGAACATTTAAATATTATAATTTATTCTGAAAAATAAATGAGGTTTCAAGCAGGGAAATAGTGATATAATGGAGAACAATAACGCCTGTTCCGTGAGAAAAATAAGAAAGAGAAAAAACCGTCTCTCACTAGATTGTAAAGTCGATTTTATACTCTCTCAAAGCAAGAAAGGTTGCTCTAAGCAGAACATCTCCATATATGGAAGCGGTACCCTATCTTAGGCTCTAATGTAGTTCTTATAGAAATGAAGGATGGCATCAGGAATCAGGTACGTTCTGGAGCGATAGAATGATCCAACGATTTTTTCTATCGACTTTAGCAACGAATTTGATGTAACTCTCCAATCAAAAAGAATTTGATGAAATTAGTGTTAAAGACTTGTCAAAGCCAGGGACTTTCTCAAGAGTTGAGTTATTCGTTTCAATCGTAGCTAAAATAATATCTGAGCGTTGGAGGTGGAAAAAGAGACACTTTGTTTTCAAGATGTTAAATGTCAGAAGTCACTTTTCTCCATACTTAAGTTTTATCGTATGCCGTCAATACTTCTTTTTGCAGGTTTTTTGTGTTAGAAATATTCCTAGTGTTCTCTCCATCATTGGTATTACAGTAGTATTATCTTGAAATACATTAGCAGAGTTGTAATTGATTCCAGTGCCATTGTTCAGTTACATACATGATAAACCCACTGTGTTCTACTAATCCTTAATGGATTAATTCTTTACCTGAAATATCTATTCTGACTGGATTTATGTTGCCATTTTTGTTTGTTTGCGAAAACCACCTCCTTCTATTACTGGAATGGTCTTTCAACATCTAATATGTGAACTCCAAGAAATATTGGATGGAAAAAAAGCATCAAGTTTCATCAAAATCAAAGCCATCCACGAGAATCTCAAAGTTTTTTTTTTATTTACCCAAAACAAGGGATAATGCCACTTGGACGTAAGGGGCTACTATTTGGGACCATATCTACGGAGGCAATATGCAGGGAGTTGAGCAGCGAGATGGCTGTTCACATTACACTTGAAAAATAAGGGAAGCAGGAAACCGAGAGAGAATTACAATGTCTAGCTGTTCGATGAAAAGAAAGACTATAGAGTTGAAGAACTTCCAGCATCTAGGGATATCTACGGTATAGGGATGAGATTTTGCTGCTGGTTGGGTCAATCAGGGGTATTTATGTCGAGGGGACACAATTGCTACGAATTTATTAGAGCACGTTCCATTATAATATTTGTAAAATAGACACAGAGATGCAACATTGCGGCGATGAGACAGCGATTGAAGTCTGGTTATTAGGATGGGGAATTTTCTTTGAACATTGGCTCAGGGCGACAGACTAGTAGTAGATCTACAAGCCCAGATGTGGCAACAATACTCCATGCGTAAGAGAATGTCGGCTTTGTATAGATATAGGCTACTTTCAGCTATGATTAGCTTTCTAGCACGGTAAGAAGAGCCAATGTTTTGTCGCTATTTTAGCCGTATTAAAACAACATCAGTTGATAGTTTAAGAATTAGTTGCTCATAGGAGAAATAAGACATGCCTCCGATTGAAAGGCGCCAGTTGGGTTTTAATTAATTCTCGGGCTACACAGAGTTTAGTTTGCTTGTAGTTAAGTTGTGGTTTGCTTTCAGTTACAGGCGAATATAAAATACGCTTTATAATGTGTGTACAGGGTGGAACGATAAAATTCTCGCTCTAAAAAAGACGAAATGATTCCATTTTCGTCAAATGAAAACCGTTTTTTTTTTTGTTGCAGACCATCTACTAGTTGGCCAGTTTTGTACAAACTCCAAGAGCGATAGGAACCTTCTATCATGTCTGAAAGTGACGCACGAGATCAGAGATGCATCGTTGTACAACTCATGCTCCTTACTTATCCAAGTTATAACAACAGGACCATTGCCAGCACCCTCAAAATACATCGATGGATTGCCACGAATAACAGGAACATACCCAGGGTGACGAAAAGAAAGTTTCCGGCTACGGTTATGGTCTTTGCTGTAGTTTCAAGTGAGAGCCCCATAATGCCACCTCACATCTTCGAAGTCGGCTAGAAAGTCAATGGCAAAGTGTACCTGGATGTGCCGAAGAGTGTGGTGATCCTCTGGTGCTCTCAGGTGGCCGCTAGCAGAAACTGGGTGTGGCAGCAGGACTCGGCGGCGGCCCACGCCCAAAGAGAACCAGGCTTGGCTTAAGGTAGAGTACTACGACTTTGTGTCCTTCTCTAACTGACCCCCTCCTCCCAATGGACTACTTCGTTTGGTCACACGTCGAGAACATACCCTACATGACCCTCCACAAGACCAAAGCCAGCTTGATCGACGCCATCCGCCTAGTATTTGCTGAAGCTTATGGAAAAGGCATGCTTCCAGTTCATAATCCGTATCTAAACGGTGATGTAGGCTGAAGGAGACTACCTTGAATAGATATCCGCTCTACTACATAAGTAAGTTAACTGAATTGATTTTTCAATTAAAGTTTTGAAATAAAGCTGTAGTGTTGTTTTCTTTCGGGCAAAACTTTTATCGTTCCACCATGCATTACTTATGCCATATATTTATTTGTATAAACATGGAATTTGTTAAGCATAAGGTTATTCATCAGCTATGTTGGTTCTATGGGGAATTGTCGTGGCAGGTCGAAGCTGTTTAGAAGCAACGTAAAATATGCCATCCATTCTAGTAATCGTCTTGTTATGCATGTCAAAGTAGGTGCATTGTTCGCATTCTCTTAAAGTCAGATCGCATATAAAGTTATTCGACATTATCGCAGCTTTGCAATTTTAAATTTCAAAGAATATACCAAGTGCAATAGTCATTAAACGGAAACCCTTACCCGAAGCTTTGCACAGACGAACACACAAACAGCAGAGAAATGGAATCTAGTTTCGTCCCGTGATATTTTCATATCATGGATAACATTTACTTACGTAATTGATATCGGTTGACGGATGTCCGCAATGGACGCAGTAAAAGTGTCGTCGTTGGCAGAGTGACGCGTTGCTCGATTTACCTTGTCCCTCAGGGCGTCTAATAAAGAGACGTGGTAAATAGAGCGCTAAGATATGCCGACCAAATACCAAGAGTCTGGTGTGATGTCAAGTTCATGGCGAATCGTCTTACTTTTCGCAACCAGATAATCTTTGGCGAGGAATACAGAGTGACGCTAATTGTCTTGCATTTCGCAAAAAAGTGAGGTCAATAGAAAGATACACCAACAAAATTGGAATAAACTAATTACGTATTTTCTTCTTTTTTTAGAAGGAATTAACCATTTATCAAGGCCCTATGTCACCTGAGAATAAGGGTTAATGAATGTAAAAAGATTTTGTAGTAATCGTTAATGGGGAAGATTGGGTAGGATTTAGATTATATGTGAAGACGGCTCAACAAGAACTTGTTTACATTAGACTTGAAGGCTACTATGTTGTGATCGGTCGGGAAGCCAGTCGAACAGTTCCACAGGCTAGCATTTCTAGAAGAAAAGATTTGTTCGTTGAATCTACGTTTAGATTCAGTCACAGATAGAGAGTGGGGGAAATTGTTGATAGTGGTTGTAGTGAGTTTTTTTGTGAAAGTTTAGTAAAGGCGGCATAAATTAGAGCTCAGACGAGCAATTGCCATGAAAGTAATTTATTCTATCATTCTTTTTATATTTCAAAGAATATTTTCAAATGAGTTCCTTCCGTGCGTCTAAGAAAACGCACCCTTTTTTCAAGTTCTTTATCATTTTTTTATTTTTTATTTTTATTTTTTTTTTTGCTGGAGATTGAACACCTTACTGGATGCGAGATATTTATCGACTATCTCAGACATTCCAACTAAGATATCATTTTTAAAGATTTTAACCGACCCTTTTAAGTGTAATTGTTGGTATATCTTTTTACACTTGTTCACACGGTATATTCGCCAGATAGTTTTGGAAATTCCTTTTTTTTTTGTAAGTGACGTTGCTCTTATAATTACTGGAATAATTAAAATCATTCTTAGATATCATTTTCTGCATGTTGTGCAGAAGAAGGTGGTAGTTTGTTATTTTCGTCGTCTCATCTTTGTTTAACACAACAACATTGGAGACACAAACTTTTACTAGGGTCGCTTGTTTTTTTACAAGGTAGTCACCACTTATCAAGGCCCGGAAGCCACTCGGGGATAAGGGTTATTGTGTGTACAGTACGTTAGTTTTGGAGATTTGATAAAGTGTCTTACTTAAGGAGGCGGTTCATCAGGAATTTGTTCACATTGGACTTGAAGACATCAAGGTTGTAGTCAGGTGGGAAACAGGCAACCGGAACACAGTTCCACAGGCGTGCACTTCTAAGAAAGAAGCTTTGTTCATGGAATCTACGTTTTGATTTAGGCACAGATAAGGAGTGGGGAAAATG
Organism: Euprymna scolopes; assembly: GCF_053919585.1. NCBI lineage: Eukaryota > Metazoa > Mollusca > Cephalopoda > Sepiida > Sepiolidae > Euprymna > Euprymna scolopes. The sequence continues at coordinate 29,303,914 of NC_136486.1, forward strand.
TTTGACAGTTGTTTTAGCTAGGCGGGTGTTTATCGCGAAAGATTGGCGAGGGGGACCAGAGATTGGAGTTCAGACGAGCACCTGCCATGGTAGTAACGATAAATGCGCTTTATGAATGGGACAGATCAAGGGGGGAGGTGGACCATGGTTTCCGATTCCACATATGTTTGAATAACACGAATATCTAAGAGATGATTTTGAATTGACGTTTGTTAGTGTAGTTGAGTCGGAAACAGTGAAAGTAGCAACACGACGGCTTGGTGAGAATTAGAAGAACATTTATATCAAGCAAGGGTTAGTGGTACAGAAAAAAGTTTGTTAATCCGTGGGGGAGTCGGCTCTCTACGACATCCGGGATGGCTCTCATTGGGCGGTTTAGACTTGCTGGTTATATGCCTAATGGAAAAGTCCATCTTAGCGGTTATAAGGATGTTTATGTCTCCACAACAGTTAGTCTCCTCTTGTTTGAAGCTTTTATAAACCTTTTCATTTGTTTTATAACATGGCCTAACACTCATCGTTAAAGTTTACCAACAAATCAGAGTGATCTGAATTCTTACGAAATACTACAGCTCTCTTCGTTCCATATGTAGGTAAAAGTTTGAGTGACACCTAAGAGTCAAATGTAACCCCATACGGAAATCGTTAAACTACAATAATTCCGGGCTCACTATATAAATAAAATGTTTCAAGGCGAGCTATCTGTTAATCTGTACGTCTGTAACAGCGCGAACGCGCGTATGCAAATGCTTACAGAATGCAAAATGACGTCACTGTAAGAAAAAAGACTATAAAAAGGAGAGAACACTTTAGAGAAGACGATCATATGTGAGACGCCAAAGTCGCATGAGGATTTACGCGTGGAGGGAGAATGGGGGAAAAATGTCGTTGTTGCACGAAAACGTGAGCTCGGGTTATTCTTTGTTTCATTTTGTTTGCGACGTAGACTGTTACAACATGTGGGTCCCGTTTGCAAACCTATGTAACGTTACATGTCTATTAGTTTCGTCCTCCACGTTGTTGCATTTGTTTTTCTCTCTAGGATTCTGTATTAGTAATCCGTCGAAAATCGATAACCTTGCTCGCCACAATTGGACGAAGATGCCAGAATTTGAAATCAGTACAGGGTGGAACGATAGATTTGTCACCATGAAAAAAAGAACAACACTATAGCTTTATTTTAAAACTTTTATTGAAAAAATCAATTCAGGTAACGTGATTATGTAGTAGAGCTGACATCTATTCAATGTAGCAACCTTCTGAAGCCAAGCCCGGGTCTCTTTAGACTTATGGGACAGCGCTAAGTCAAGCTGCCGCACCCAGGGTGAGCCAGTAGCAACCTGATTGCACCCAGGGATCACCACAATCTTCAACACATTTTAACTTTGGTGTGGACTTTCAAGCCACTCCAAGATGGGAAGTGGCATGATGTTGCCTTCACTTGAAACCACACCAAACACCATAACCGTGGCCGGAAACTTTTCATCAACCTGGGCGCGTCCCTGTTATTTGTGTTAACGCAGCGATGCAATTTGAGGGTGTTGGCAATAGTACTGTTGTCATAACTTGGATCGGTAGAGAGCATGAGTTGTACAGTGGCTCATCTCCGATCTCGCTCGTTGAACATTGTGCCACTTTCAGACATGATAGAAGGCTCCTATCGCTTTTGGGATGTGTACACAACCGGCCAACTACTAGATGGTCTGCAACAAAAAAAGAAAATTGAAATCGAATCATGTCATCATTTCCTTGAGCGACAGTTTTATTTTTCCACGCTGTATTCTCTTAGCTAACGAGGTTCCTGATGAAGGTATATCCTCGATCTACATATCCGTCTGCAGATTCTTATTGACGTGTATAGAAACTTTCATTAAATGTTGATAGTTTTTCATAGCCATAAGCACAAAACTGTTGTACATACCACTTTAATCTCCTCAGCATACCTCTCATCTCGTAGTACGATAGCGATCATCGATTTTAAACAATCCCCTAATAAGAGACCTACTAATTCCAGAAATTAAATAACAATTTTTTTCACAAGCTAGTCACAATATTATTAAGGCCCGGAAGCCACTCGGGGATAAGGGTTATTTCGTGTACAGTAATCAATGGGATAGTATCGTAGTAATCGTTAGTACTGGAGATTTGATAAAGTGTCGTACTTCAGGGGGCGGTTTATCAGGAATTTGTTTATGTTGGACTTGAAGACATCAAGGTTGTAGTCAGGTGGGAAACAGGCAAACGGAAGAGAATTTCAAAGGTGTGCACTTCTTAGAAAGAAGCTTTGTTCATGGAATCTACGTTTTGATTTAGGCACAGATGGTGTGGGGAAAATTATTAACAGTGGTTTCAGCTAGACGGGTGTTTATCGTGAAAGATTGGCGAGGGGGACCAGAGATTGGAGCTCAGACGAGCACTTGCCATGGAAATAACGATAAAACAAAGACAGGCTCGCAACATCTGTTCTGTGGGAGAGAGGTTGCAGGGAAGAGAAAAGGACACCCCCCACTAAGCTACAAAGTCTATTTTGTACTCTGTTAAGGCAGGATAGGCTGATTCTAGCAGCTCCTGCCCAGATGTGGTAACAGTACTCCATTCATGGGTATATTTGGCTTTTATATAGATAAAAAATTACATCTACAGGAGCGGTAGAAGAATCCCATCATTTTTCCAGCGACCTTGGCAACAGATTTGATGTACATGTTCCATTTTGGATCAGTAGACTTGGCTGTTATTTATTGGCCTAAGCTTTCGAAATAATGTTATATTCTTATCCTCGCTATTTCCCTATCTTTGGTTTTCATGGTTATTTTTCTTTTCTCGCGGCGACTTCATTTTCCTCTTGGCAAGTTTATTTATTTATTTATTCTTTACTTATGTTACTTAGACATTTATTTTTAATTTTGTTCATTGCTTTTTTCCGTTCATTTATTTTTAGTTTTCAAATTATTTATTTATTCATTTGTTTGTTTATTTATAAGAAATATGTCTATATGGTCAAATTAACAGGTAATTGAGCAGATATATACGCACATTTATATGATTTTAATAAAGATGGTATACCGGCAGTTATATTTCCCGTTCTGCCGCTGTGACAGGGGTAATTATCGTGGCAAAGTTTTTATATCTATATATAACTTATATTTCGATGGTTGTCATTTTTTTCATTCGGGTTGTTTATCCTTTCTGCAATACTAGAATATTATATATTTGATAAGTTAATAGGATTACTTTCAGAGATAGGTTATTTAGACGATACACGTGAAAAGAAGTGCATGATAGTATATAGTTATCTATATTTGTGGAATATTCCGTTCCTAGAATTAGAGTGCTTAGTTATCGTTTGTGGTTAATTATATGTTTTGTATTCTAATGCGACGCTGCTTTACGATAATACTTCTTGTAGCTAGACTCATATATTATTTTAGTTAATCGTTTTCGAGTGTTTAATTAATAATTATGCAAAGTGTACTCACTTTTATCCGGCTGGTGACAATTATGTTTCTGTTCAGTATTAAACAGTGACGCTTGAGATGATGTGGAAGGGTAACGAGAGGATGACTCCTTCATTAGTTTAGCTAACTTATTTATGCTAGCCTTTTCTTCTCCATATGTCCCTTCATAAAACCCCTGCTGCTCACATTCACAACGTATACCATTTTTCCAGAACGTAAGCCACACCCAAATATCTTATAAAACTAATGTACTCTTTAGTCCTGTTTAAATATCGATTCTTTTTTGGACTGGTGAGGTGCTATACTTGAATTGGGATTCCATTGAATCATGTATGCACATATGTAACCAATAATGTTTGTGTAACAAACAGATTATATATCAGCTCTGTTCTGCATTGAGCACTCTTTAATAATCACGTGAGTTGCATTGGATTTAATTCTAGAAAACCAATCGATACAGCCATTACATACACATACATACATACATACATACTTACATATATATATATATGTTGAGAGAGAGAGAGAGAGAGAGAGAGAGAGAGAGCGCAGTGTGTGTGTGTATTTGGATGGATAGGATTCCGTTCTAAACACATACACCGATCATTATAAGTTTTGGAGCACAGCTTTTGTAATTCGATTTATGAAAATTAGAATCAAGATATAATAAAAATGAACCCTATATTTAGAATCCCCATTCTAAATTTATATTACAATTCGATTTTTATCGGAAAAAAATTGGTTGAAATTTTAAGAAGAAATTTAAATTAAAAAGTATTTCTTAATTTGTATCGATTGGCTATAGAACAAAATCAATACAATTTTTTATATATCTCAATCTTTACATGCGAAAGTGTGCCTATGTTATGCTGCATATTTTCCGTTTGATTTTCTTAAATTAATCAATAATTCATTCCTAACGATATTTTAAAAAAGGTGCCACTCTGTTTCTTATAATTTTATTAAATTCATTATTTAATAATCAACCGATATCGTAATAGTTAAATATAAGTTTCAAGATTCTAAAATAATACAAAGAAATTGAATGTTTGGGAATATGTTTTAATTTGTTAAAATTTACCAAAAGTTAGAGTGATCAGAATTTTTATGAAAACTTTCAACCACCTTAATATAAGCTTTGCGTAAAACTAAATTAAACTAAATGCAACCAACATTTGGGTTCATTATACCAATCTATGTGTTAAACATTTGTTTGTTGTTTTATAAGTTTAAAGCTTCCCCTGTACATAAATAAATCTATATACCTAATTTATATAACAACATATTTTTTGCAATATTTTTTTGAGATTAGATGTGAATGCTGACTAATCGGACTATTAATCTCATATTGGGTTTTAGCACAACGTTTCGGTCGCTGTAGCCTGCGACCTTCTTCGGGCGTTGAAAACATACTTCCTTTTCTCTACTAAGGAAAAGAGGGTTACCTTTGCATTACAAGAATTCGAACCGTGAGTTTGAGGGAAGATTGAACATTCTTTATGATCTACGAACTCACCTTCAAACACGCGGTTCGAATTCTTGTAATGCAGAGCCAACCCTCTTTTCCGTAGTAGAGAAAAAGAAGCATGTTTTCAACACCCGAAGAAGGTCGCAGGTTGCAACGACCGACACGGTGTGCTAAAAACACCAAAGATGAGAATAATAGTCCGATTAATCGACATAACGCAATCAATGTATTTATTTATACATATTAATAAATAAACAATATATTTATTTATACATATTAATAAATAATTTTAAATAGATAGACACGTGTTTCTGACACATTCTTATCACTGTAGGAAGTGATAATTATTGCCAGTTCACCGATATGAACCTAGTCATAAATTTGTAGGCCGGCATTCAACCCCCAGACTACCCGGAATTAGCAAATGTAAAAGTATTATATTTAATTAAGACTGATTAATCCCGCATGAACAGTAAAAAGTCAGATAGTATTCAGCGACAGACGTCAGAGTATTGCTTTGCGCTCAGTATATCCGTTTATTCTTAATTGTCTAAAAAAGTGTTCGCCTGTTTTTTAACGAAGCCTAATAACAATAATTTATTGAAAAATAAATAATAATAATTATGTTTACACATACAGATATAATTAGAAATATACAATAAACAGTGGACACATATTTTAAAGTAAGTACAACTTACCAAAAGTGACAATTTCCCAAAGTACGACCGCAAATGACCATCTGAAAATACAGAAATGTTTTAACGAAATAATAAAATGCTAAAGTAATTTATCATCTCATTGACTTTTACGTTTACACCTCTGAGCGCAGAATGTTATTTTTGTTTTTTGTTTTTTGTAGAAAAATTATTTTCTGGACGAATTTTTATTAAGAGAATTGTGCACAAGATAAACAAAGATTGTGTAAGTGCCATTTTCAACTTGTCTCTCCAACTGGCTTTAAAGGCATGGGGTATTGTGTTGAGTAGATGTTATTGGGTCCTGGCTGGTGCAGTTGTCTCGGGAAAACTAGTTTTGTTGACATGTTCTTATGAAAGTTTTCAAATTCGTACTGGCTTACCATTTTCATATAGACGTGTTGCTTCTTGGAGTTTAAAACGATTTACATTGGTTGTAAAATATTTTTAGTTTACACGTTCCTGTAACAACCAACTTGATGAAGAGAATGAACATCAACTAAACTAGAAAAGAAAAAGGGTAACAGTGAAAGCCGTTTGCTTTTAAGCATTCGTTGGAACCGTTTGCGGATTCAATCGCCACACATTATCTGAGCAATTAATGTTTTTATAGAAAAATTCTGTTTTTAAACCTATTTTTAAAATGATCTCTTTTTTTAAATCTAAATCTATGTGATGGTGGCCATGTTGAATCTGTAATGAAGTTGCTTATCTGCTGATTGAAAATTGTCATTCTCTCATGCATATATTTGTCAATTGTTGAATCTATAGTGTATATTTTACTGTGGTTTCTTATATTGTAAATAAAACCAGTTCTGCATTAGAGGTGGTAGACATCTCGCAATTTTGCAACATCTCCGCTAAGAAGATTAAACAAAATCGATTCAAATATATTTAAATTTAAAACAGTATCCAAGTTAAAATTATATCAGTTTTTTTTTTCTTTAATAAAGCTGTCTATTTACCTTTAAAAATATGAAATAGCTTTCGTGTCGATCAGGGCTTTCTCAAGTGATTTCTTTATATTAATGCGTTTTTCTATTTTAAGATGTAATAATCTTTCTAGGTATTAGTCAGTAAAGATGTTAAATAAACAGCTTTTAAGTCTTTTCAAGTGCAACACACAGCTTACGTGGCACCGTTATAAGAAATAGGGTAGAAATTTTAAAAATATTGTTATGAATATCTATTTTTTAAAGAAAGTTAAACAATATAAGTTTATTGATTTATTTATTGCGGACTATTATCCTAATCTTTCTAAGTTGTTGTTTCACGACGTTTCGGCCAACTATTCCTCCAGCCTCCGGCAGGTGGTTACCGCGACGGGATAGAATGAGGATTGTCTTAAGATAGAGGTTTCAATCCTACCCAAAGCAAGCCAGAAGCTTACTTGGCCAAAATCTGGTGAGACAACAACAACTATGGAAGGCAGTAAGTGCTGAGGATGTAATTGGGAGATTCGGAGTTCCTATCCCGTCGCGGTTACCACCTGACGAAAACCAGAGTAATAGTTGACCGAAACGTCGTGAAAAAACAACTAAGAAAGATGAGGATAATAGGTAACAATAAATAAATTAATAAATATAATACTCATCGCAATAATGAATTCCAATTAAATAATATATATATATATATATATATATATATATATATATATATAAAAGTGAACGTGTCTGTCTGTCTGTGTGTCTGTGTGTCTGTCTGTCTGTGTACATTTCCCTACGCAATAACTCTGTCAATTTTTAGTCTATAGACTCGAAATTTGAAACACCGGGTACTGAGATTTGGGAAAATCGATGTGACGGGTGTCAGCCAGAAATTTGGCTGTTAAGGGGTCAAATTTCAACGATTTGACCTTTAAGAACTCTACCAAACTCCTCCGACAATTTTGGGTCTAGACACTTGAAATTTTAGATATAGGTTCCTTGAACCTGGATCTAACTTAATAAAGTGATTTGAGCCCGAAACTATAAATTTTAAGGGGTCATAATAGGGGTCAAAGTTTTAAAAAATTACCCAAATTTTTTTTTTTTTTGCTTTTTTTGCACAGCATACACCTCCAAACACCCGAGCAACGCCGGGCACCCCTGCTAGTATATATATTTATTTTCCTTTATAGATAAAACAATTGTATCGTTTGGTTGGCTTTCGTAAATTAATCAATATTCATTCCTAACGATATTTAAAAAAAAGGTGCCACTCTGTTTCTTATAATATTATTAAATTCCTTATTTAATAATCAGCCAATATCGTAATAGTTACATATAAGTTTCAACATTCTAAAATAATACAAATATATAAATTATGAATAATACTAAAGTATAAGTCACGTAGATAAGAAAATATCGCACAATCTATATAATAGTAGGTTAAGGAAGTTCACTTTTGTACGTACGTACTTTACACACATTTGATAAAATAATCAGATGTCCCGAAGGAAAATAATTCCGACGTCATCCATTTTGAAATGATTTGTTCCCAAATCAAACTGCCGTGAAACAATACACTCTTACATAAATGCATTTCAAAGAATCACATTCGTTTTTATTGATTTGATAAATATTTAACTGATAATTATTTATATGGAAAGAACGCAGATAATAATGGCATTTTAGCTACAGGAAGAAAGAAGAGGGATATTTATTATATTTATTTAAAGAATATTTAGCTGAGAATGACGAATGCTATTAATAAACAAGAAAGTTTCATCTCTTGACCAGGACCGGCATTTATTTTTTCAAAAGTGACATTATTATCAAGAAAAAAATTATAGAATTCGTATCGAATACAATGAAGAGTTGTATACGTGGCCGTGCCAGTTTAGTAATATTGTGTGGAAAAAGGGTTGGAGATACCATGTGATTCTTGTTGAGGTTAGTTATCATGGATTTCTAGGGACACTCAGTCATTTTGCTACTTTAAAAAATTGGAATCACGGATCGCAATCTGAAAATTGCCTCTGATCGTCTTATGAACATATCTCAATCTGCATCAAGTTGGATTTGGTAGAGAACGAAATTTTTCTACATAAAGGAACGATATGATTTTTCTTTGTTGCCTTGTATTTGTATATTTGTTTTTCTACTGTTCCCAGTGGAAGCTTCTTGATAGCAGCAGCAGTGGCAGGATCACCTTCAGCCACCGAAACTGTGTTTTCAACATGGTTGGCAGCTGATGGGGGCGGAGTATCGCACGTGCTTTCATATGTTGCATGAGGGGAAAAATGATATTAAACTCATCATCATATCATATCGTATGAATCCTATGATTCTATTGTTGACATTAGCTTCCCCGATACATTTTTAGTTAGATTCTTTCTAGAAAGGTACTTGCGGTAAGCACAACGTGAATGCTATCAACATCCTGAGTGAAGGTGATTTTTGAAACGAACTGTATTCGAACACAGAGCACAGAAGTTTTCATTCATTTATTAAACTAAAGGAACGCTAATCATAGTTTGGACCAGTCGGAATACTGTTCTTATCTTCATTGACATTCTCACAAGCTTTCAGCCGATATAACTAGCGAATACGGCATAATCACGTTTACGCACCGGTTCCCGCCAGATCACTAAAGTTAAGCAAAGATGAGCCTGGCCAGTACCAGATGGGTGACTATTTATGAATACTAGGCGTTTTATAGGGTGGCGGAACATGACTAATGTAAAGAAAAGAGTAAATTGCCTCGTATCTAGCGCTAGTCTGTGCGAGACCTTTGGGCAAGTTTGCGACTCCACTTCAGCCATCGATTTGTGTTACATGAGGTCATGGAAAGCAGGTGACTGATGTAACACGGAAGCAATCAGGAATAATTCTGTTTATGATTTCGTATCTCATTATGCTGGAAAAGAAGCTCCCTTTGTGTACAATGATCAGGACAATCGCCCAGTATGGTCACTGCTCGGGCAGAAAGAAACTGTAATCTAATGTCCGTACAACTGCAAATGAATCTATGACAATACACCAAACACTTTCGAAGAAATAGCGTGATTACTGTTCTGAATAATGAGCAACAATGAATTCATTAATGCATCGAGAGGGAGAGACAGATGGAGAGTCATAGCTATCAATGCCTGTACGAGGCAGGATATCACTTAAATGAATGAATGAACCCCGGATCTTATTTAAGTGCGTCCGCATGGAAACGTGGCGAAACGGATATAAGTGTTAAGTTAAATAAGTTCTAAACAATAGTCTTCTAAGTGTTGAAGATTACATCTTCAGAGCAGGCGATACTAAAAATACAATGAGGAATTAATCGACACATTTTTTGCGATTATTAACGATGTAAATATAGCAAGGTATATCCGTAGATTAAATAATGGGTTTTATTCGAAATTCCATAAAGATTCCCGAGTTTAATATGCAGATTTCCCAGTTCGACAAGATGCGTTTGAAAAGGCTGAGGCTACATCGACTAACAAGTTGTAAGAATAACATCCAAGATGGAAACAGCAGTCTAAATGATCCAAATTATTAATTCTCATTTAAAAAAAAAATCCTGAGAAATAATATTAAAATACTCACACATCGCTTTTAGTAGTAATCATTTGTGACCATATAATGTTTGGATCCATCCATTTTATTGAAGCAAAACTCTGAAAAGGTAAGAAAAAAATTAGTATGTAATGAATTAACGACTCATACAACACATAATAAAAGTTTAGAGTTGAAACGATGAATATTCAAAGATATTCATTATTCGCGAATCTCCAACACGAAGCTCTTTACCTGAAACAATACACTAAAATATGTGCTGCTGTTTTAGAGCACATATATAATGTTCTCCTATTGTGACATAAAGAAAGCGGTGCTTGAATAAACATATTTGAGTTACACCTAGGGGTTAGGGATGACTTCTAGACGGAAGTCTTAAAACCATATGACTTTAGGTTGGGTATTTTCTGTCCCTTAGAATGGTGATACTTCCAGAGCGAACGACGTGTATAGAGCGCTGCCCCTAATGGGGAAGGGGTATTTAACTAGACATTGAGAGACTATGTATCCGTCTATTTGTCTGTCTATCTGTTTCTCGCAAATGTTTTGAACTTTATCTTTCTTTCGTAACAATCTGTCAGACAAGCTCTTGTACCCCCTCGACGTAAACACTCCCGACAAAATCGACAAGCTGCCAAGTCCCACCCCATACACAGTAGAGATCCCTAGTTGTAAGACGGCCTTCTAGTCTAATAGTTTTTTCTCCCAGAACTGCTAGACTCTGGAACTCCTTTCAGGTTTCAGGTTTTCTCAATTGTACTGATATGCAGAAGTTCAAGTGTAATGTGAACAGACATATTGCTGCTCGACTCCTTACATAGTATCCCTGCAACTACTGTTCTTGATAGTAACCCGCTACGTCAAAATGGAATTTAAAAAAATCGATAACGTTGCTTACAACTGAGCAGAGATAAAAGAAACGTTAAACAATATTTTCTTTATTGACAAGCTCATTGGTGAGGGTCGATTATTGACCTACACAGTTGTGTACAGCTGCGCATAGACGTGTATGAACACTTTCATTAAATGTTGATATTTTCGCATTGTCATAAGCATAAAAGCAAAGGCGTAGCAATCCAAGCCTCCGTGCATTTTTGAACCTGTCCCCTCGGAAAAGTTGACACAATTTTTTCTCTTATTTAAAGCGCCAGTAGGGCAGCCAGAAATAGGCATACAGGGATTTATCTTTGTCGGCTAATGGGGAGATTATTTATAACTTGCGCATCGATTTTGTCTGTCGTTTCACAATAATGCCTCAAAGTTTATCTACCTGTCGGGGAATTTTGCGGGGTTGGATTCGTTTCGTTTCGTTCCTTTAGTTCAAAATGTTTACTAATTTATTTTAATTTGATGAAACTTCCCATATCTTTTCGTTTCGTTAGTTTTTCGTGTTGCTTCATAAAACTATAAATATTAAATTACAACCAGAATTTGGCAACATGTACCGAGGTTTAACTATGAAACATGAAAAGTAATAAATAAGGCAACCTACAAGTTTCATTTTTTAATCAGGTTGAGTCATTCCAGAAAGTAATTATATGAAAACCATAAATCAATCAAAATATTTAAATTTCACATTATAAAAACATTCTATGTGCAGTCATTGCGATTTTTAGGTTGCCCTAATTTTAATAATAAAAAAAAAAACAGACGAAATAAAACGCAACATTACTAAAACGAAACGAAACGAACGAAACATTATAATTTAAAAAAAGCGCTATGTTTAATACTTCAGTCTTCTCGTTATGTTTCTCGCTCGGTTGCACGATATAAATCTACGGATTTTCAGCAGGTATGGCAGGATTTATTCAAGTAGAATCCATGTAATATTTGTATATTTTCCATACCGTTGCGTATGGGAAAATCTCAGTGACACTTAGGGGTCAGAGGTGATACCAGTACAGAAATTAGTAACCACGTGACTTTCAGCTGGGGATTTCCTATGTCACGGACTTCACAACTATTATCGTCATCATTATCATCATTTTAATAATAATGATAATAATAATAGTATTAGTTGTAGTAGTTACAGTATAATTTCATTGTTTATAACAGGAAATAAAATAAATATGAAATACTGCGACTGCTACTTACCTTATAATTCTTTCCCGTAATTGTCGCTAATTGTAAAGCCAGCACGTCTGGCGGTCGAAAATTGAAGATCTTTATAACACCTCCGCTACTCACTAAAATGTTTTTGGCAGACAAATCTCCGTGAACGAGCTGCAAGGGAAAATTAAAACGAGTAATGATTATCTCCCCTTTGCTTTCGATTTTTGCATGTTAATATTTTTAATTTTCATACTAATGCTGAGTTAATAAACATTGGCTTCACTAAGACATTTCTTCCTATTTACAATGCCTCCCCACGGGACAGAGTTCTACACCAGGGTCAGTTTTTAATGTGGAGAAACGGAACAAAAATTAAAAATTGTCTCAGTCGTGGAGGAGAAATCCTCCACTGACAGAGAACAAGAAATTGAAGTGCAGCATCTAAAGAACAGATACTACACTGTGATCTCGGCCCAAAAGACATTTGTTAATCATACAAAATGCATGCTAACTCATCAGTTTTCAGACTGAGTTATGTTTGAAAAAAGAAAGCCATTTTTATTATGTAGTGTGGTGTCTGGCTTTACTAGAGTCGTTTTTTTACCAACCATCGCAATATATATACACACACACACAAATATATATATATATACTAGACCACCCGTGACCCGTTGGGTCAGTACGTTATATTAGCTATGGAATTCATGTATGAGCGTGACACTTGTGGCATAAAGAAAATAGTTTTTTTTTACATAACAGAAGCATTTCTATGAAAGTATATTAAAATGAAAAAAGAATATAGATAGATTTCTATGAGTCGTTCTGTTTATTATAATTGTTATTTTTTTTTAAATTACAGTTACTGAATTATAAGTGGTTGGTCATACTTATAGGTAAATATGCACTGAACAGGTATCATAATCCTTATTATAGTTAAATTCAAATTTTGATATATCATCTTTTAAATGAAATTGTTAGTTGAAAGTACAGAATAATAAAAAAAACACTCTCCACATGTTAATAATGGCTTTTTAAATAGAAAATGAAAATAAAATGTAACTTTTTTCATTTTATTTAAGCAAACATTCAGTACCCATTGTGTAAAGGAAAACACTATTTAATGTAATAGAAATGTGTGCATTTACCGATTCAGCTTTCCGTTTGGAAATGTAAGCAGAAATGTAAGCAGACGACTTTAAAAAACATGGGAAGAAGAAAAAGAAATTTTTTTGTAATAACGCCCTCTAGTAAAAAGGTCTGCATTAGTTAAGGGGGAAAACTCTATCCAGTTTTACATCGCTCCCTTTTTCTCGCGTACGTAACGAAAACAGAGGGAGTAGGAGTGTTGAAATCTATTAGAGGGAAAGTGAGAGGTGTTTTCTTTCCATAAATTGTATAAGGTAATATTTCATATTATTAATAGATTCATAGATAAATAGATTTAATAATATATATTATAATTATCTATGAATCTATGTATTATTTGTATATATAAATAACTATTTGATCAAATTAAATGAAATTGTTTGCATTAAAAGCGATATAAAAATTCCG
>NC_136486.1:29320133-29342633 GCF_053919585.1 Euprymna scolopes
GTTGTCCCCTTTCCTCTTTTATCAGTGTAAACCCCATTCTCATTAATTGCAAATCATAAATCGCTGTCTTACTGTTGATTTGAGGCTCTCACACAATCCGTTTTTTGATCAAACATTGTCCAAAAATGACACCAGTGTGACCATAACTCAATCTGATCGCGTAAGCTCAAAACCAATACAGAATGAGTTGTGCTATTGTTATTGTTTTATTATGTTTGTCGCACTTGTTCTAACGGTTCTTGTGGATTGGCCTTTCGGTAGATAAGATCTACCGCACAGCCCTCTCCATCAATACCACTTGACAAAAAAAAAACACACTCTCGAGTACCCTTCAAGGAAATCGACCACAAAGTAGCATAAACCTGGTTGAATCATTTCGTTTCACTGTTATCTGATAATGTATTTATTTTTAGCCGATCAACCTTTAACTCTGTTTGAAGAGTGCCGCTCAAAGTCGGTTCAGATTCCATCATTTTGATTCTAGTTTCACAATAGAAAGGAATTTAATCAGATAAAAAGGGAACTTTAAGAAGTACTTAACTATTGTAACCAAGGGCGAAGCGATAATAAGTTGAGAATTAAAATAGTTTACTTTGTATCGTTAGTTATTCGTGTTATTTGGATTTAACGGGCTATTGTTCTCATCTTGAGTGCCATTTTCACGTTTCGGTCGATGTAACCTGCGAACTTCTTCTTTAGGTGTACCGAGTCGAATTCGGGAATGTTTCTGCTGCATTCGGGAATTAGGACGGGTTTTATTTATTTCAGGGCTAACGTCCTCTCGTTCCGTCCTAAGAAATTCGAAAGTGCTTAGGGTTAGGGTTAGGGTTAGAGTACTTGAAAAAATCAATTGTAAAAGTGATATTCTGCTGAAGGTTGAAGGTTCAATTCTGAATGTGGGTGCTCGAAAAATACAATTGCAAATTACTTAGGATCTTCATCCAGTCATGGCTGACGGAACGAGAGCATGTTACCCCCATGAAGTAAATAAAGGGTTACGTTTGAAATTCCTTCCAAATTCCCGAGTTCGACAGAAACATTCCCGAGTTCGACAAGATACACCTACTGAAAAGGTAGGAGGTTACATCGACCGAAACGTTGTGAAAATGACACTCAAAATGGGAACAGTAGTCCCATTAATCCAAACAATACGAATAACCAATCCTCATCTCCAACGTTTCACCGTTATTATTATTGTTATTCGAACTAGTGTATTGATATTAAATATTAACCCTACAACGTCTCAGCCAAGGAACCGTCTGATTTTCTTTAGGTGCGACTTAGCAAACTTGGAATCTGTATTTTAAATTTGGAGATTAGTACAGATTTTCAAACTGAACACTTTCGTAGCTCTTACAAAATTCTTAATTATATTCTTACTCTCGTATTCAGTGAAAACTTTAATTTTCAGAGGAATGTTGTCAAGGACTGATTAATCGTTTACACTTTATTCGCTGCAACACGAGGCTCTTCAAAATCTCATTGATCTTTATTTATAGACAAAAAACTTACATTATGTACGAATACATTAAATCCTCTAAAATAGCACCTTCCTTCAAGTGTCTGTGTATAGACGCGATTAATTAAACCCCTTTCAAAATGCGAATGACCAAAACATGAACCGTACGTACGTACCTTAGTTATGAAATAATTCTTAGTTATGAAACATACGAATATTTACATGTTCATTTTTATTTATTGTTTTAATTTGGGATTAAAAAGTAATTTATATTTCATCATCATCATCATTATCATCATCATCGCCATCAGCAGCAGTAGTTCATCTTATTTCGACGATGGCATGGAGTGGAGTATACTTAACACCTGTGACGTAAATAGGAGGCTGACGCCTCCAGTCTTTCCGACTCCCTTCGTAGCTTCGGCAATTGTAAAAGCAGCCAGCTTGGCCAGTACTATCAGTATCCTCTCCATTTGAAGCAAAAGTCATGAGACAAAGATGACTCAAGACAATCTGCACACATGAAACTAATCGCATCTGATTACTGGAGCGAATCTGGATGATATTCCACAACAGCTTTTGTCAATCACGTCTGCAGTGCAGTGTTGGTTCATCCGCTGATTAGCCGCTGAGATTGCGTTGTCTCCCGCCATAGTAAACCGTTTGCCAAACTGGCAGATACAGATAATGTCAATGCACCATCCGCATCAGTTACCCGGGAGAGGGAGGCATGTAGATGCTCCACCTTCCCCCAATGGTGACCCGGCACAGCAACGATTAAGGAGTGTGACGTTCCTCTTAGAACATTCGTATTCTCATATCAGAGTCATGCTGCCGGGTAAAGTTTATGATCATATCCACGTTTTATTATTTATTCAAATGCAACCTCGGTTTTTGCATATATTATTGCTTTAGTTTTACAGTTTACTAGCCTTTTTGTCCGAGTGTTTGGAGGTGTGTGTTAAGCAAAAAAAAAAAAAAAAAAGTGGTAACAGGAAGGTAGGCTCGAACCCGTGACACGAAAGCAGAAAAGAAAATGAAAGAAAACCTGACGTCCTACCCCTACTCCATGACATCAATGTTTTGGGCCAAGTTTTTGATATTTGTCGCTTTCTGAATTATGAAATAATATAAATGCTTGCGTGTCCGTTATTAATCCTTAATAGATTATTTAAAAAAATAACTGTTGTTTAGAGATTATTAATCGTTCGTTCCTAATAATACATGCGTTCTTTAATTTTATGGGGCTACGTGTCCTGCTATATATATATATATATATATATATATATATATATATATACTAGACTACCCGTGACCTGTTGGGTCAGTATGTTATATTAGCTATGCAATTCATGTATGAGCGAGACACTTGTGACGTAAAGAAAATAGTTTTTTTTGACATAACAGTGAACATTTCTATGAAAGTATATTAAAATGAAAAAAGAATATAGATAGATTTTTATGAGTCGTTCTGTTTATTATAATTGATTATTTTTGAAAAAAGTTTACAGTTATTTATAGTTAAATGTGCACTGAACAGATACCATAATACTTATTACAGTAAAATTCAAATTTTGATATATCTGCTTTTTTTTACATCGTTCATTTCTGTATCATGTGTAAGTTATTTTAACCCCCACTCTTCCCATGTAAAATACTAATTTCGAAATAATGACGTTAATATTTCAGTGCGCAGGTCATGCGCAACCGGATGGAGTAAACCGGAAAGTGGATTACATACCATGTTACAAGGTCATTTGAGTTTTATAATTATATATATATATATATAAATGTGGAAATTGATGAATCGCACAGGTAAGAAATTCATTTTTATACTATGAAAAGGTTAGTAATTGCAATTAAGAATAGGAAATTGGATCACAATTTTTGTAACTTGTCTTCTTCCTAAGATTAAGGGTGGTGGTGTTTGATCAACACTGCTGGCGAGCCATGATGTAATACACTGTTTTGTTTTTAAATCCCCGAAACAGTGTTTCATGGTAAACAACTGATGATCCCTTGAAAAATTAAAAAAAAATTGGTATTATAGTAAATTTGAGAGAGTTGATGCAGTGATTGCAGGTGATTAAATGACTTACTGACCAGATGTTTTTTGTTGTTCTTTTTAACGAATGATAAAAAATATTTTTTGTATAGTTTCAAATGTTAAAAACTTCTAAGACTATATATATATATATATATATATATATATATATATATATATATATATATATATTTATAGTAATCCACGTAAATTTGGTAACCGCATGATAAAAGCTTTCAAGATAGATTATTATGCTAACGTCATTCTACTCAGTAATAAAAGCGCTACTCACTTATAAGAAAATATTTTATTCATACTAAAATATTTGGCTACACATTTAAAACGTGACAGAGTACAAAATAGACTTCGTGGCTTAGTGGGGGATGCCCTTTTCTCTACAGAAGAGACTTTGCGAGCCTATCCTTGTTTTATCGTTATTTCCATGGTAGGTGCTCGTCTGAACTCCAATCTTTGGTCCCCCTCGCTAATCTTTCACGAAAAACACCCGTCTAGCTGAATCCACTGTGAAAAATTTCCCCCACTCTATATCTGTGCTCAAAATCAAAACGCGGATTCCATGAACAAAGCTTCTTTCTAAGAACTGCACGCCTGTGGTACTCTGTTCCGTCTGCCTACTTCCCACCGGACTACAACTTAGATGTCTTCAAGTCCAACGTTAACAATTTCCTAATGAACCGCCCCCTTAAGTAAACACTTTATCAAATCTCCACACTAACGTAATGTACTTGCAATAACCCTTATCCCTGAGTGGCTTCCGGGCCTTGATAAGTGGTGATCACTGTGTAAAAAAAAATCCCAACAGAGTATTTCGAAGCATCAGAAACAACCTCCTTAACCCAGGTGGGCTACTGTACTATTACGAGAACAAACTTTACTTAAATTTAAATGATGGAATATTTGATTGCGTTTTCTGCCCGCCGTGGTTTGAGCGAGTATATTGTTCGATATGATGCTATTATTTCTAATAAAATGCATTTTAGTATAAAGCTTGTAATTGGCTAATTTATTTTTGGAGTAAGATGAACTTTTTATTACAAGCTGCACGTTCCATTACAGGAAGCGAGAAACAAACTAGCCTCTTAATATCGCGTGTTCTGTAAAATCATTCGAACATTTCAGCAACTCTGTCTGATTTGGAGTGATCCTCTCATTCAGGAAATAACAGCAAATGTAAAATTACGAACTCCAAATTGGGGAGCCAAAGAACACATGTCAACTTTCGACTCGACAAAAGTCAAATTAAAATCTCCTTAGACATGTCCAGCTATTAAGGAACGAACCAGACTACAGCTATGAACCAGACAACATCTATGAACCAGACACCTACAGAATGACACTCCGTCTTAATTACGTGTTTCTATAAAAATAATAGAGTTATTTCCCTTGGATGGAAGCGGAAAGAATTGTCTCCGTTGGAGGAGAAGCGGGTTTCACCATGAGTTGAGAAGTAAACAAATGTCTCGAATCGCAGCGGTTTCTACCTTATAATCTTGCTTTGTAAGTTGTTGAATAAATCTATTAAAGATTATACTTGATTCTCTGCTAATTTTTCAGATTCAATAGCATGTATTACCAGACGTTACAGACCCTCAACCACCTAAGTACAGGAATGAGATGATGAAAAGAAACTGAGGCCAAATGAGGTTAAAAAGTGCTCAAGCTATGTGAGAGTGTGGAGACGAGGACCATACGTTGCATTTTACTATTAGTCTTTTGGGCAGGGGAGAGCTCGTCACTTATTAATGCACGGAAGACACTCCTGCATAAGAGTAAAGTGTAAGATAGATGGTGAGATAATATGATCAGACATGGTGGAAATTGTGTATGGCTAAATAATCTAAGAGAACAGCTAAATAGCAATGTATTCACATGAGGTGTAAAGACGACCATGTTATAGTCAGTAGGGAAGCAGGCACACGATATTGCATTTAACAAACGTACAATTCTAGGAAAGAAACTCTGCTCATGGAACTTTCGTTTAGTTTGATGCACGTATAGAGTTAGAGAAGTTGCTGATGATTGTTGTAGCTAGGAGAGTGCCTGCTACGAATGTGTTACAAAAAGGGGCCCTAGATTGGAGCTCAGTCGAGCACATACCAGAAACGTAAAGATAGAAGAATATTAAAGAGTCCAGCGATAATGCTAAGTATGTGTAAAGAACTGCGATTTTAAGATACGAAAATAATAAAAATTCAATTTTCCAAAGAACGCTGAATTCAAACCTCCTTTATATGGTCTGAGAAAAATATAGACTTTTGAGGGTTCAATAAAGAAAATACCAAAGAGCAACTACTCTATGAAAAGACGACATTTCATTTAAAGAAATATTGTGTTTTGGTTTCACATACCTTCATGTCATCTAAGTATTCCATGCCTTTGGCTATTTGCCAAGAAAAAGAGAGAAGATCTCTGATTGTAATCGAAACGGGTGATCTGGGGGGTGACTCTTCTCCCATCGATTCATGGTCATCGCCGAGCTGAGCGCCGTCGGGTCGATGATTGCGCAGATAATTAACGAGGGTCCCATGGTCACAGTATTCCATAATCAATAAGAATGGATCTGAAAGAAAATGCCAGAAAAAAGGTGGGTAAGCTTTGACTATTTCACACGTTTATGCTTTATTTCATTGGTTTAGAGAATGGTAAATTAGTGAAAACGATAAAGTAGAAATAATTGACAAACATGGAATTAGAAGTCTTACCTCGGTGAATGAGAAGGCTGAAGTCTATTGTGCTTTTTAAACTTCAGGGCGATTGGATGCGGAAAAAAGTTGCCCATCCCACTCCTGACGCAGGTTGGAGATGGCAACTTTTAAATCTTAATTATATATATAATTTAATATTTAATTTAATTTAATAATTATATAATTATTATAATTATTATAGTAAATAATTATCTCAGCCCGAAAGTATGAAACACTAGTGTCTGTAGATATTTAATAATTATAATAGTAAATAATTATGTCAGTCTCTTTAAAGAACTCGTTTCTTATCATTGAGCACTTTAAGTTGAAATATAGTCGGTCAATTTAACTCTTATGTGTAGATCACCATATAAAGATTAGATCAATTTGACAGACGTTAAAAAGCATTTACATAATAAATGTTTAAATTTTAACAATATTTCTCGCGGTTGACGGAGCCGAATGAATTAGGTCCTTGCTAATGAAGCCAGAGATGGCTTGTGTTGCCGGGTTCGAATCTATCGACATGTGTTAATCGTGACACCCGGCACTGATGATTCTCGAAAGGGCGAGACACTAGTGTCTGTAGGTATTTAATAATTATTATAGTATTATAGTATATCTCTCTATATATACATTAGTGGTGGGACAATTGCAATATTTTTCTCGATTCCGGTACAATTACTATTTTTTAAAATAAATATGCTGTTGCTATTCCTTCCCGCTTAATGTAAATTTAATTTTACTGGTAGTTTAAACTTTAAAATCAATAAATATTTATTAGTTTTCATTACTATCATCAATTAAATATTTTGTTTAAAACAAAATCACATGAAAAAGAAAATAAAAGGGATCGAATCTGTCATCGGAAAATAAACACAATTTTTTCCGATTCCGACACCCCAAAAAGTTCCGATTTTTCCAACTCCAGATTCCGATTCCGATTAGTCGTCCCAACACAAGTATATACATATTTTAAAAACTACTAACAATTATTTTAATACCTACAAACACTATTATTCCATGCTTACGCAAACATCAGTGCAGGAAGTAATAATTATTGCTGGTTGGGAGATTCGAACCCAGTCACAACATCATCTTTGATACAATAAGCCAACATTCTATTTTTAGGCCACCGGAAATTATCACAAGACTAAAGGGAAATTAAATGCTCATAAATGTCAAATGTTAGTGTATATACATAGTAAACAGTCATAGAATATTCAACGACGGAAATTCGGAATTTCTGTCGGTCTCTTAGTCAAGTCTGAATAACTAAATATATAAACCTCTTTCTTTTTCTATGATTTATGTAAATGGTGTCCGAAAATGTTTCTTGTGCTATATAAAGCCTCGATCCAAAATGGATAATATGTTTTGTGATTTAATTCAAATCAGGGACGATACGACACGTGTGTTATAAACACCAGGGTGTGTATTTAGATTATACACTCTCCCGAAAATCACTATTAGACACGATGCCAGTTAGACTTAAAATATTTTGCTGAAGAATATTAAAATTTCCTGGACATAAATGACGTTTGAAAAGTAATCAATGTTGCTTCTCTTTGAGATCGTGTTATTTCATATTTCTTTTTTTTATAGTAATCATTACGAACCACCTATTTTAAATACTCTAATTAAATCATATTGAAATTTAATTGAAAATAGTCTTGGCTGTTTTACTGGTCTATCACGCGTTACCTAGCTGGGTTAATAATAGCTTTTAGTATTAATAAGAATTTTTACTAGTTAAGAATGTTTTCTAGTTAATTACGCATATCTAGATAATAATTCGCTAAAACATTTTGTGCTTATACTTAATGGGGGACGTCCGATCCAAAAAATAATAATGATCCGTAATTAATCTACTGCCACGCAGGTACAAAAATTCAGATTTTATTCATTTAAATATGTATTGTTCCAAAATCGAATTCTATCATTTATCGATTATAATAAAGCTTTAAATAAGTAAATTTCTAAATGTCATTTTATTGAATTGAAGAAAACGAAAAGAATATTTGGTTGACAATTATTTTTTGCAGAATAGAAGAATTAAATTATTTCAATTTCGGATAAAGAAAACAAAATAAAGACAAATTTGTTTTATTTATTTATTTACTAGAGAGGTTACCCGGTGTTCCCCGGGTGTTTGAAGGTGTGTGTGTTGGCAGCGTAGATCAATACAACACTGGTTAAAAAAACAAAATTTGGCCTGGTGTTTGAAGGTGTAAAAGTAAAAAAAAACTTTTAGTAGGAAGATAGGTTCGAACCTGAAATCTTGACGTAAAGGTGGAAACGAAAAGGGAAAGACCATGACACCTAACCATCTCGGCCACGAGTGAGAGAAAGTGAAAAATGTCTTAATTTTACGTTTATAAAGTAAAATTGACAGATGCGAGAAAGTTAAGTCGCGTGATGTTCGATCTTATTAAGGTCAAACTAAGTTACGCCCCAGCATTTGCTTTTTTGTACTGACAAGCGTAAGGAAGACGCGTCGATCGAAAAAAACATTCGAAAATAGCGCGTAAAACTCGGGCAAATTAAAGATAGACGCAACCCCAGGTCATAACTGGTAAATACTATTACCTAGGAGTATATAAAAAGTTTTAAGAAAGAGTGACCCGACCGAGAAGCCCGGCGAAAAAAAAACAACTTTGGCGGACATTCAGAAAAAAGGCACACACACACACACACACACACACACACACACACACACACACATTTTCGCTTATATATATATATATATATATATATAGAGAGAGAGAGAGAGAGTGAGAGAGAGTGAGAGAGAAAGAGATTTAACTTTTATTTTTTTAAGAAAGAACCAATGAACACCGTTCTTAATAGTATTAATTCTGAAATACATGCATTATTAGAAATATGGTACTATGCAGAATAAGGACCGTGTTATCGTCGGAATTTTTCGGAGATTAAAACACCAGTAAACGAACTTTTTTGTGTGCAAACGTGGCCGATTTTGTTTAATAAAAAATATTTTATTTATGTTATTAAGAGGATAACTCAATGAAAAATTAATTGAAAAATAAACAGAATATCATTTCATTATTACAAAGAAAACAATGAATACTTATTGGACAAGTTTTACGAAAACATTCGAGAAAATTCAAATTCAAATAAAAGAAGACTCATTGTAAGGTAAGTTTCGTAGATAAACATATATTTTATATAACAAACAATTAATAGCAAATAACATTTTTCCAGGTTTCTATGTTTTTCGTTTATTATGATTATTCATTTGTTCAAATCACGACAAATAATTATTTTTATAAAAAAAATATAATAATAAAATTGTTAGATAATAGCCAGAAAGAAACAGTTAATTATCCATGTATCAATCTTTGTAAACGGTGGATTACACCGGAAGTATCCGAATGGGACTGGACATAACGTGTCACGTGATCCGGTTTGAATAAGTTAGATAGGTTCGATTTTTGAGACGCAGAACAAGCAAGATGAGTTAACAAGGTATCCCCATGGGAGAGATGACAGTATTAAATAGAGAAACCACAAGCTCAGATTCAATTCAGTTCCGCTGGGACAAGATGTCTGAGGAGTAACTAAAATAAATATTAAAAACACTCCTTCATCTTGTGTCCCTGTCTCGAAGCGATTCCTTTAAACAAGTTCCAGCTCCCCCAAGGACGATTGACGTATCCCCCAGAAGCGACTAGAAGCAGACAGGTATGTCGTCATATTTTTGACACGCGCACACATATTCTGACACGCGCACACAAAAACTTGACGAGTCACGGGCCGTTTTGAACAAGGTAAGAACTTCGTAATTATTCGTTTATTTATGTTTAATATATAAACATAAAAATTCAAAATTGAACATCGAGAGCCATTATATAACGTAGTCATTGTATCAAAGAAACCAAGGACAGGCAAAAACTCGCCTCATTTTCTGTTTTTACAAAAGCCTTTATATCTGGTATTTCCAACAACGCATTTTTATTCTAAAAATTTAAACGGGACATTCCTCTTTCTCCAACCACGCGTGACTTTACGTTTCTACTGCGACGTCACACACATGTCTCGAACAGGTGCTTCTTTCGTCACGTATCGAACATCCGTGTCCTTTTTAGCTGTGCTGTAAAATCATTTTGCACAACCGGCTTGGTCATTTGCACATCTTAGCGACTCTGTTACAATTATTTACAGAAAAATATTTTAGACATGACTGCATGTGGCCATCTTGCTATAAAACCGTTTTAACAAGCCGCTTATGCGATCAAATATTAAAACGATTTGCATTTTTTGAACGAATCGGATTAGTTCATACATAATTGATCAAGTCGCAAATCCAATGCGGGTGAAATTGACAATCGACAATTCTTTAGAACATATAGTTCTAATGAATTTACAGATAGAAATAAAGAAATCGACTTTTCCTGATTATACCCTGAAAACGACATCATGGGAGAAGGCTGTCACCGTATTTAACTTGATTGTTTTATAAACTTTATTAGAAAATACATTCTATTTTTTGAGTGAGCGGGTTTGTAATAAAATGAGTCTTGTGGTAGTATGTTACACAGGTAGTAGTTTTATAATGAAACTCTGTTTGTTGAAATTCCAAGTTTATCGATATAGAAGTCAATTTTTAATTAAACTAGTCTGGGTGCTCGGCGTTACCTGAGTGTTTGGAGGTGTATGATAAGCAAAAAAAAAAGGTGGTAGTAGGCAGGCATGCTCGAACCCGCACCGCGAAAGGCTGAAAAAAAAAACGTGACAAAAAACATGACATCTTTGCTATTGCGCCCAAACCATAACGTATGTTTGAATTAAGATTAGTCAATCGAAAAGTGAGGATGTCTTTCGAAAATATTGGCGAAAAAAGCGTGATTTTAGAGAGGGTAAATGGAAGAAGACACTTTCTCACATTGCAGAAGATGTTCCAGATCTTAAGAGAGAGAGAGAGAGAGAGAGAGAGAGAGAGAGAAAGAGAGAGAGAGAGAAAGAGGGAGGGAGGGAGGGAGGGAGGGAGGGAGGGAGAGAGAATTCGGCAATGTAGATATATTAATTAGCTGTCATTTCATTAATAGTACAAACATAATAGTGTGAGTTGTATATGGTGATTTTGACGATCAAATGGTAGAAGTCTTTATAAAGACAGTTTTCCTTACTTATGTTCGTAAAGTTTTACTGTAACCACTACAGATTTCATTTAGATTGATAATCACATGAAAATATTTTTCTGATATTATATAGAGCAGAACAAATCTGGTAATGAATATGGCTTACTGACATTTTAAAAAATTTTATTGGTTTTATTTATTAAATAACTATTATATATAATCTTTAATATAAATCTCTCCTTTATGTATGTATGTATCGCAAAAACTTTCGACAGAGGCAACGGATTTTTACGAAATCGGTATCATTTTGAAGCTCGACCGTTTGAACGAGAAATATCGAATAATTAGCCAAAACATTAATTTCTTCACTCTAAACTGGACACTTTTCTACAGGGAGGGGTCGCTTTTTTCGCAGATATTTTCGAAAGTCATCGCCTATTTTCGATTGTCTAATCTTAATTCAAACCTACGTCACTTCCGGTTTGGCGATGGGCGCAGCAACTAACGCGTCACGTGTTTTTTCTCATGTTCTTTTCCTTCTTCGCTATACGGGTTCAAGACTGCCTGCCTTCTACCACTTTTATTTATTCTCAACACGCACCTACAAACACCCAGGCAACGCCGGGCACCCAGGCTATATATATATATATATATATATATATATATATATATATATATTTCTACGATGTTGTACATTCGTGGCTGAAACTTGGTGGACAACTAAAGTATAGATCCGCGTTTATTTGTACAAATTAAGAGCACTGTATATTGTCAGTAAAGCATAAATAGCTACTGCTGCAGGAGTCAGAATTTTTGGAACACCTCAGTGGGAAGTTGAGCAGCTAGATATTGGAAGTTTCTAGGACATTAATGGATAAGCACATTTAACAGGATACAATTTTAGGATGAGGGATTATCTTCATGATCACTACGAGGACAGAATTAATTACAAGATTGGATATTCATCCGAGTAAAATCTCCAAATAGGGTGAATTTCGATGGCGACAAAAATTTAACATCTTCAAATAGGATAGATTTTTATGGAGACAAAAGTTTAAAATTGATTCATACTAGAAGAATTTCTCATTCAATAAATATCTTTATTTTCATGACGAGTGCTCGACTGAACTCCAATCTATCGTTCCCCTCGCAAAACTTTCATCAAAACCTAGCTACAATCACAATATAAGATTTCTTCTATTCTCTAACTGTGTCTAAATCCAAACGTAAATCCCATGGCAAAGCTTCCCAGAATCACCCGACCATGGAACACTGTTCCTCTGGCCTATTTCCCAATTGAATACAGCATGGTAGCCTTCAAATTTAATGTAAACAATTTCTTGTCGAGCTGTCTTCAGAAATAATTAAATTGTACCTAATTTACATTATTAACGATTACTACACTACCACCCCACATTCATTACCACTTATCCTCGAAATGCCTTTACGCCTTGATAACATTTCTCTGCATTCTGATTGTTCAGTTATTCTAGAAGTTTCGATAAATCGAGAATTATTCATTTGTCCCGGGCGACGTCCGTGCACAGGAAGGCTGTGAACATAATGAAAATTTTCAAACCAAAAGTATTGATCATCAGCTTCTGGAAAAAAAAAATAACAAGACCCTAAAGAGAGGAAGTAGTTCAAGAACATTAGACATCAACCATGTGGAACACCGGAAGTAAATAGAGACATGTTGATTTCTGTTATATTGCCATCCTTACTGAATAATCCTCCACTCTATAAGATAAAACCAATGTGCATTTATTTGTCTCAAAATAGATATAAACTTGAATTTTTACTCTTTAAAAACGGATAAAAAGTTATAACGTGCTTATTTACAACTAGCGGGGGTACCCGGCGTTGCCCGAGTGTTTGTTTCCGGGACGGGGGGGGGAGTTTTAAAAAATGTTATGGTAGGTAAGTAGGAAGGATCAAACCCGGAGTCATGAGTAAAAGTAGGAAAATAAAGTGTGAAAAAAAAACAAAAAAAACAAACATCTGCAACGTTAACAGTTCGGCCACCAAGAAAAGTCCATTCCAGTTGTTTAGGAAAAAAAAAAAAAAAACGACTACGGTAGGTCGGCGCGAACGTGAAAATATAATGTGAATTGTCCAGCACGCTAACCACTACGCCACAGAGCTCTGCAGCTTAGTTTAGTGATTTTAAATAACTTCACATGTAAGAACTACGAAGCCAAACCGGTGTTCTCTTCTCAACTGTTCCTTGTGAACGATCCCGAAACGGTGTTAAGTGGTGGCAGGGGGAGGAGGAATTTATTAGAGAGAAAATATTTTACCACTTCCATTGATCTTAACCGATTTTGGCCGTGACTTCTCAACAGAAAAAGTATAGAAATCTAAGATTATCGAGGAATTTGAGAAATAATAAGCCTATAACACACCTCAGATATTGTTCTGCCGTTTGTGCATATTATATTTGCATGAAATATCTTGATTTTAATCCTATTAATGTCAAAATCAAACGGAAAAAATGAGTTCATTTTATTTATATAGAGATGAGTATTTTATGTCAAATTGATGGTTGAATATGGTTAAATTTGTGCTCATTTTTACATTAAATGCTAATTTCTATCGATCTCTATTAATCCCTTACTGGCCATCGAACGGATACGATAATACTTAGTTCGCCGTACGTTATTATAACAAAAATTCGTACAAAATTTCCGATAGATCGGCCTAGTAGCTTCTGAGAAAAAGTAAATGTGGCATTGTGGTGAGTAATCCTTATAACATTCTTTTAACCCGAACGAATACTATAATACTTAGATGGTAGCATTATATCAAAACATATATCCATACAAAATTTCAATCAGATTGGACCAGTAGTTTCCGATTCATTCTATAGATCCCACCCATGAAAGATGAGATGAGAAGCAAAACAGTACACATATGGATAGTCTGAATAAAGCTACTAAAACCTATTCACAGAACAGAATACATTTGTTCGATAACATATGAGGTGCCTTCGATAAGTTACTAGACCTTTTTTTGTACAGTCATTTAAAATTGTCGTAGATTCTTGAAAATATAGTATTCTATTTTATTACATTTTCACCCTAAGCGAGGCACATTGCCACTGTGGTGTAGGGGCTACTATCAGGGGCAGCAACTACTGGGGCACTATGTTGGGATTTGGGCAGCAAGATGTCGGTTCACGTTACACTTGAACTCTGCATGTCAGTACATTTGGGGAAGCAGGGACCTGAAATGGAATTCCAGAGTCTAGCGGTTCTGGGGAAGAAAGATCTTTTACATCTAGGGATCTCTACTGTGTGGTGAGTGGGACTTAGCTCCCTGTCGGGTTTGTCGAGGGTGTCTACGTCGTGGGGGCACAAGTGTCTACAGTTCGTCAGAGCATTCACCATTAAAATACTTGTAGAACAGGCAGAGGGATGCAATTGATATGCATCTTATGAGATGACTGACCAATTTTTTATGATTTCAGGTTCAAATTAACAGCTACAGCAGGAATTGGAATACACCTTACTAAAACCTGATTGTTACAAAAATGTAATTTATATTGGAGGGCACTTTAGAAAAACAATATGCAATAAAATTCTGTTTTAAACTTGAAAAAAAAAAAAAAAAGAACGCCACAGAAACGTATGAAATGCTTTAGACTGCTTTAGGATCCTTTTACATTAATCGAGCATCAGTTTTTGCGTAGCATAAGATTCATCGAAGGCAGGCGTTTTGTGAGGGATGATGAGAGGAAGTGGGAACAGCAGAGTTGATTGGCCAAATAAAGAATTTCATGGATAAAGACTGTCGTATTTCTACAGAGACAGTTTGATGTCAGTGTGGGAACTGTGCACACTTATATTCGTGAGGAACTGAAGATGCGGAAGATTTGTGTGCAGTTGGCCCCAAGGTGTTCCATCCTTGTCAAAAACTATTTGACTAAAATGGGGATCAAGACAGGTCCTCATCCTCACTATAGTTAAGACCTTGCTGCCTGTGACTTTTGGTTATTCCTTAAGCTTAAGGACAATTATAGAGGCTGTCGTTATGGGACAATTGATAAAATGAAAGAGGCTGTGACGAGGGCCATTGACACGCTCACACAAGAGGACTTCCATGGGACCTCTCAGAAGTTGTTGGAACGGCGAAACAATTGCGTTATAGCCGGCGGAGATTACTTCGAGGGAGATTGAGGTTCATGTGTGTACTATCAATAAAAGTGTCCATACGCAAAAGGTCTGGAAACTTATTGAAGGCACCTTGTATGTTATCTATCTACAATTATATAAATGCAACTTTGTCTGTGTGTGTGTGGGTTCGTTTCTTATAGACTCCGAAACGGCTGAACCGATTTTCTTTAAAATTTACATAATTTTAGTGTATAAGTCTGGAAGTAAGCTTAGTTAAGATTTGTCTGAGAATACCACCGATAATTGCCGATAATCGATAATCGAAACCGTTATTTTAATTTATCTATCATCCATAAAGCCATTTTCTCCCATGTCGGTTAGCAACAATAATAGAACAACGGGCCGTGAAAATTCTACTGTGGGTAAGTTGATAGAGTTGTCATTTTTATTTATTTATTTATTTTTTTGCATGACATGGTCTGTAGGTTCAAACCCCGCACGTAAATTTCTTAATGTTTTTTTTTTTCGTTAACTGGAAAGAAATTTTTTATAAAATAATTTTATGAAAGAAACAATAGGTTCTCCAGAGTGCAATGTAGAATAACACATATTTTGGATTAAGTTACTGCATGGAGGAATGTGACACTTCCTCCAGGGCGATTTCACGGATTTCATGACAATAAAAATATAGGAGTGTGAAATATTTGCTGACCATCATTCAATCCCGCGCAACGTCGGGGTTCCCTGATTGTTATATATATGTTGATCACAAAACTGACAAACGCAAATGTATAATTTTCAAGATGGCATCTAACCTTATTTAGGACAATTAATTATCAGGTTTTGAACACTTTTAAGGGTTTGGCAAGCAGCCATTTTGTATGGTATTTGTCATTGTACTTAAGCGACAGCAACGCATTGGTAAGATTATATGCTTTGACCTCATTTCAAAACGTGCGAAAGTTGCACGTGTGTTAAGAAGCTTAATTTAATCGTCCATTTAATCTGCGACTTTGACGATAAAACTGAAACGTCACAGAAATTCAGACGACCGACGCAACCTCTCATAACGATGCGTTGACGCAGCTTAAATGATATTTTAAACCTCCACGTTAGAGATCAGTGAAGTACTAAAGAGTTATTCACCGATAAAAGTACTATTTCTGTATTTATTTGCTTCCCCCCTGAGCAAATTAGGCATGAGGCCTTTTAATGTGAAGATGAGGAGGGGAAGAGGAAAGGCAGACCAGCTTCCAAGGGAGGAAGGAGAGCTGATAGTCAGAGTCTCTTGGTATATAGGGTTGCCCCTATATGGACAATGGTCTTTGATTGTAGTATCTGCTGGAACAAATACTACACGAAAGTGATTTGATCCTGGCAAAAGGCAGGGAAAGTTCTATCTGAGCTGTAAACGTTACAGACCTATGGAAATCCTATTTACATCTTAAAAGTTACAGCCATATGAAGCTGCTATTTAAGCATTAATCGTTACAGACCCATCTAAAAACTATTTACACTTGAAGCGTTACAGAGGATGAAAGTACTATTTATGGCTTAAGCGTTAAAAAACTGATGAAAGCACTAGTTGAATCTTAGAGGTTACAGATCAATGTAACTGCTATTTATACTTTACTAGCGGGGGGTACCCGGCGTTGCCCGGGTGCTTTGAGGTGTGTGTGTTAAAATAAAAGTTGGCCGTGTGTTCGGAAGTGTAAAAGAAAAAAAAAGTTTTAGTAGGAAGGTAGGATTGAACCCCGAAGCCTTGCTGCGAAGATGGAAACAAAAGGGGGGAAAAGCCAGGCACCTAACCATCTCGGCCACGAGGGGAGAGGAATCGATAAGCATGTTAAGTTAAGGTTACAAAATAAATGTACAGGTGCGAGGAAGTGCGTGATGTTTGACGTAGTTTTGCGTTGCAAGCCAGTTACTGTTTCCACCGCCCAATCATTCGCTTTTCGAAGACACGGCGAGCTGGTAAAAGTCGGGAAAATTAAATAGATAGGCGACTCTCGTTGTTAAGTCGTAGATATTATCATTTAGACGTGATATAAAAATTTTTCAAAATGAGCGACTCTGCCCCCGAGAAGGCCGACGAAAAAAGTCTTTTGCGGACATACACAAAAAGCGAAACTACATACACACACACACACACTTTTTCGCTTTTATATATATAGATGTATTACTATTTACATTTTACGGTCACAGAATGGTGAGATTACTTACACCTCAGGTTTAATAAGGCGATGAAAATATTTATATCGTAAGCTTTACAGGTAAATGAAAGCATTATTTATATTCTAAGTGCTACTTACTAATAAAAGCACTATTTATCCCTCAGGCGTAATAGACAGATGAAAACAAAATATTTATAGCTAAGGCGTTACAAACTAATGAAAGCACTATTTACACATTAAGGGGTACGGTGCCACGAATATACTATTTACCCCTAAAACGTTACACATTTATGAAAGCACTATTTGAACCTTGAGTGTTACAACAAATGAAACGGCTATTTGCAGCTTAGATGTTACAGACCGATGAAAGTTCTATTTACGCCTTACGTGTTACAGACCGATGAAAGTTCTATTTACGCCTTAAGAGTTACAGATCGATGAAAGCACTATATACGACTTCCGCGTTACAGACGAGCGAGAGAATTTTTTTACGGCTTAAGTGCTACAGACCTATGGAAGTTCTATTTACGCCTTAAGGGTTACAGATCGATGAAAGCACTATATACGACTTCCGCGTAAAGAGAATTTTTTTACGGCTTAAGGGTTACAGACGAGCGAGAGAATTATTTACAGCTTGAACGTTACAAATTATGAAACTACTATTTACGGTGTAAGCGTTACGGATCGATGAATGTTCTATTTACACCTTAAGCGTTAGGAATCGAAACAAGTATCATACTATTTACGACTTAAGCATCACAGATTGATGAAAGTACTATTTACGCCTAAAGCGTTACAAACCGACGGGCGCAGACTTTTATAAAGATGTATGGACACAATTAAAAATGATATTTTATACGTTAAAATCAACTAAAATGTTAATTACTAATAATTAATCGTTTATAAAGGCCAAAATGCTGATCGAGGATTAAGATTTATGAGCTTTTCTATGTGAACGGTGAGAGAAACACCTTGATTGGATATAATAATTAAAATTTAGTAGAATTCGATTATTTAACATGAGCGCCAAATAATACTTTTTAATAGTATACCATGTTGCAGCCATTGGAAAGCAGTTGCGTTGTATTGTGTTCTGAAGATGTGTATTTCTGGGAAAGAGAATCAATCCATGGAAGTTCCACTTAGTTCTTGGTACACTGGGGTATAAAAGGAATTATTTACAGTGATTATAGCCGAATGAGAGTTTTCTGTTAATTTTTTACAGGGATAATCAGAGATTGAAGCTCAGCCAAGCATCTATTACCGATAAAGCTTAGCAACGTTGCTAAGCTTTGGTTAAAGCTTAGCAACGTCTTTTCTGTGAAAAAAAAAAGAAAAGAAATGCTGTACCGAAAAGAGAAAGGCGCCCATTACTTATAAAAAGATTATTTACGATAATTATACAAAATAGTCATAAATAAATAAATTAAGGACAAAGCCATTCAAAAATGTGGTCATCCTTGTCACTATGCTTTATGGCTCTCTAAGCTACTCCTAGCTAGAGTCCTCAGTTACCATAATACCACATTCACTCCAGGGGTTGTCCTACTTAACATTCACAAATCGAATTTTTGTATTAAATAAACATGTACATACCTAAATAAATCGTATTTTTTTTTAAATTAAAGTAATTTCATTTGACCTAGTTTATTCGTTACAATTCGCTAAATGTTTTTTTGTTGCCACGTAAACATTACAACCCATATAAAAACTTTCTCAGAATGTACATCATTGTTGAGGTAATTTTTTTTTAACATTATATCAATGCTTGCTCGATTGATCAGGATGGCAATCGGAAATCGAACAAATCGGAACTTTTGTAGCCTTTTTATTGTTTTTTGTCGAAATTTTGGCTGCCAAGGGGTAAAGATTCAAATGATTTTACCTTTGCGGTTTCTAGAAAACTATTCAGCAAATTTTGGGTCGAAACATTTGAAATTTTACATTTAGGGTATTCAGACATGCAGTAAGCTTTTTAATCAGTTTTCAAGAAAAAAATTGGCTGCCAAAAGGTCCAAGTTTACAGAGTTGACCTTTGAAGACCCTACCAAACTCCTCCGCCAATTTTAGGTATAAACACTTGTAATTTTAGATGTAGGCACCCTACATGAGTCATTTTAAATATATATATATATATATATATATATATATATATATATATATATATATATATATATGCACATAAAGTTATGAACAGTACATATGGCCCGAGCAAAGCCGGCCTGAACTGCTAGTAGACAATCTGAAAAACGCAAAAAATCCCTTTACCCACGTCACAAATATTACTAACACTATAATTTGAAAACGGAAAGAAAACAACCCATATGACCAAATACTATTTCAAATAACCTGCATATAAGATTCTACAATAAATAAACTTTCATGATATAAAATTACCTAACATAATCAATATGCCGTTAAAAACTAACCAAGATAACACTGCGCTATTCCACATCGGCCTAGCGTTCTGAGTATAACCAAACCTCTGTAGTAATATATACCGAGATGGTTTCATCTCGCATCTGACTGTTAGCAAGTTTAATATCCCGGTTGCTCTGTGGTGAACTACGTTTTGTAAATATTTGTGGAAAACCGAAATAGATACTCGATAGCCGCCAGTTCGACGCTTTAGTCTCGAACGATAACTGAGCGTGATGTCTATGGCAGGAGAAGCGACCATTTTAATTTGTTTGTATACAACGGCGTTCTGTTTAATTGTCTCGTTAGTTTTCGAATGAAGATAATGCATTTTGGCGGGGGCGGCGTATAAACAAGATATCGTGTTTAGGTCGAGGGATGATTGACGAAGTCTTCCTATTAGGTTGAATCTTTGCAGAAGAATGGCGAAATGCAAGACGGGCTAAATGCAAAAAGGGTCCCCGTTTGAAATAACAAAGAATGAAATGATTCGTAATGACATGCGAAGTTAAGGGAGAAGGAGAGAAAATACAGGAGTTAGTAACAGTTCCTATTTCCTTGCCTCTCCACGAGGGCTGAGTTTTTTTTTTTTTTTACAAGGTGGTCACCACTTATCAAGGCCCGGAAGCCACTCGGGGATAAGGGTTATTGCGTGTACAGTACGTTAATGTTGAGATTTGATAAAGTGTCTTATGTAAGGGGGGGTCATCATGAATTTGTTTATGTTGGACTTGAAGACATCCAAGTTGTAGTCAGGTGGGGAACAGGCAGACGGAACAGAGTTCCACAGGCGTGCACTTCTAAGAAAGGAGCTTTGTTCATGGAATCTACGTTTTGGTTTTGGCACAGATAAAGAGTGGGGAAAATTTTTCACAGTGGTTACAGCTAAACGGGCATTTTTCGTGAAAGATCGGCGAGGAGGCACCAGGGATTGGAGCTCAGACGAGATAAATACAAGGCTGGTTTTTAATGTGGGGAAAATCCAGCTCCTGAAAAGGGGGCACTCTGAATAGGAACAAAAATAAAAATTGTCTCTTTCACTGACCGAGGACAGAAAAGTTGAAGTGCAACATTAGAACAGATACTACACTGTGATATTCGCCCGCGGACCAAGAGAAGTTAGGAAGTAAACAATAACAGAATAAAAATGGTATGAATAAAAAAATAGAAAGGGAGAGAGAATAAGAAAGTAAATAAAATGAAGTAAAAAAAAAAAAAAGGCAGTTTATTTGGTTGTTTTGCGTTACGGCATATCAATCTATTTTTAGGTTTTTAGTTTCGAAACCAGTAATTTTGTAAAAGTTTTTTTTTGTTTCAAGTTATTTATATCTTGAAATATTTATTCATGGTGTTTGGTTTGTTTGTTTGTTTTTTCTCTTTGTTTTACGGCATATCAATCCTTTTCGGACTATTTAATGCAGAATATGAAATGAATAAAATGAAACTGGTGCACTCACCCTAGGCGGGTTCAATCGTCTTCCTCTAATAGGAGTATGAAATACACAAGTGGTCCCCATATATATATATATATATATATATATATATATATATATATATATCGAATAAAAATTTATTCGAATATAAATATTAACCAAGCAATGTATACATATAATTAAATCTAAGACAAAACTAAATAAACATACATATATATGAATCTATTGCCAGTTCAATAAGGGAAAACATCACATGCAAAACGGGTTATAAATGGTCTTTATACCTAAGTGTATGATGAGAAGCATTAGGCTTAGAAATGCCTGTGTGTAAACAGTGTTTATAACTTCTCTTTCTATATTATGTTTTTCGTATTGAAAACCGATTCTATTCTAATTTTCTCGTTATTGAACATCTTTCTGTTTCATTTATTAGGCTATTTATTAAATTAAATTGCTCCTGAGAAAATATAGCAAATATTTATTTATTTTTAAGCTACAAATAAAGCAAGACTCTAAAGGAAAACATATGCGACAAAATAGATAGCATAACAACACGTGTAATAACCGCATAACTCCGCGAGTTTATTTGCACAGTTTACAATGTGTTTTACAGTAATTTAATATAAAAACTACAACAGCATCATAGCTTAATATTTGGAATTAAAAGAAAAAAAAATATATAGCAATCCGGATCTGTAATTGCGCCGGAATCAGCAATTTTAAACATTATCGACAATTGTATTAGCGTCGAGAAACATACTTGCCTGATCACTAGGATATATATATATATATATATATATATATATATATATATATATATATATATATGATGTTGATGATTGCAACGTCTTGTCAGACGAGTGCCACTCCCTCGGACATTTAAAATCCATGAGTCCAAATGTCTGAGGGAGTATCTATACAAATATGATGTTACAGAGTCTTAGCTTTGTACGACAGCTAAGTCTCTCTCTCGGTTTAAAATGTTGAGATCCAGCAACAAGCAAGAGCAAGATAGCCAGCAACAAATTAAACTGCAGACCAGCTTAATGC
>NC_136486.1:29347633-29350133 GCF_053919585.1 Euprymna scolopes
TATTGCAAACAAATACAAACGGTAGTTGATGAACGACATTATCATTATTATTTTTATTTTATTTATTTATTTATTTTGCGAATCATTCCTCGTAATATATAATATTCAATAAAGGACTGATTATAATAATAACATCATACATATGCAATCTGCATAAATCAAAATATCATGTTTAAGTGTATTTTATGACCGGGAAACGTCGAGTGTCCAGCTAGATACTCTATAAAGGCCGGTTTAATGTTTTCAAATTCGTTTCCTCACTATGAAAAATAAATGCTGAGCCTCATTTTGACAATAAAAATGAGTATATAATACCATTGCAGTAAATTCGTCAGAGCACATTTCATACAGATACTTGTAAAACTAGCACGAGGATGCAACCTTGTGACGCTGGGACAGTGGTTGGGGTTTGTTAAGTAATGTAAGACATATTGGCTCAAATAATCTTTTTGAACCCTGAACAATTATGCGAGGCTAGTAATTGGTGCACCAGGCAGATTAATGTCATTTAAAATTTCGGATTTTAAAAATATCATTCATGGACGTAACCAATACAAATCACTTTTCAATATTTCATAAAGTGTTCAATTGAACAGGCAAGGCTTTACAACGATTAATTTTATCTCTCATTAGTCGAAACCTTTCCTATGATTAATTCTATGACTTCTAACCAATCGGAATAAATCAATCATCGGGTTTGCTTTATTAGCATAGTTTTGTTCAGTTTTCAGATAATCAACACAAGCGAGGCGCAAAAGATGAGTTTCTGCTCATCAGTGGAAGTCGTCCAAGTGCAGCATGGCTTCATCGACTGGCCTACAAATGTCGGATTGATTTAGTATCCTGACCTATCGAGTTTTTTTTTTAATGAATTCGTTGATAATCATCTACTTATAGGAACTTTTACAAATAGTTTACGTGCATTAATATTTTTGCTCGTAGTATAGTGCACGTTATCTTTCTCACGATTTCTATCTTCCTCTGACAACCGGGACCGCGCATACAAACACAGACACAGACACAGACACAGACACAGACATACACACACACACACACACATATATATATATACATACAAGTGATGGGACGATTTAATTATGTTTTGCGATTCCGATACAATTGCCGATTCTGTACTAAATTCCCGATTCCAATAAAATTACCGATACCAACTCTTTATAAATCTTTAAATATTTCATTATAGAGTTTTTATTGTTGCCCGATTACAGAAAAAAACACATGGTAAATGTGCATATATTTTCTCAAATAAAAACAAAACAAAAAACACTTGTTGGGGATGATCTATGGAGTGTTAGTTTTAACAGTAGTTTAAAATCAATAAATGTTTATGATTTTATTATTACTACCAGCAGATTGTTATTTAGTTTTAAACAAAATCATATAAAAAATAAAATTAAAGGAATCGTTTTTGGCATTAGAAAATAGACACAATCTTTTTCCGATTTCGATACACTAAAAGTTCCGATTTTTTCGATTCCCGATTCATGTGTGTGTGTGTGTGTGTGTGTGTGTGTGTGTGTGTGTGTGTGTGTGTGTATTGGTAGGTATATTTGGTAAAATAAAAAAACAGGGCAACAGTTCTCCATACGTCAGTAGAGCTAATTATGTTTTTTTTTATTTTTTCAACCCCGGGGGATTTTTACTTAAATCATTACCAGTTGTTTCAATAGACATGACTCTTTTAAATAAACACTATTTAACACCATCTCACTCCAGCAAATACCTTCAACTAATTCCATTAATAATAATAATAATAATAATAATAATCCTGCCGATCACGTCAGACGATCTAAGCCAAAATAAATAAGAAGGAAAAATATTCTTTTAAATAAATACTATTAATCACCATCTCACTCAAGTAAATACCTTTACCTCATTCCATTACTACTACTACTACTACTACTACTACTACTACTACTACTACTACTACTACTACTACTACTACTACTGCTACTACTACTAATAATAATAATACTACTACTAATACTACTACTACTAATAATAATAATAGTTTTTCTTTTATCCCATTAGTAATAGTTATTAAATAACAGTTTTTTCATCTTTTATTCCATTAGTAATAATTATAAAATAATAGTTATTTAACTTTTATCATACTATTATTAGTAGTAATATTAATAGTAATAATAATAATTATAATAATAATAATAATAATAATAATTATATTTATTTTGTTCAAATAGTAATAATTTAGAAATAATAGTTATTTACTGTTTAATCCATTAATAATAATATAATTCTTCTTCTTCTTCTTCTTCTTCTTCTTCTTCTTCTTATTATTATTATTATTATTATTAATAATAATAATAATAATAATAATAATAATATTTATTTATATTTTGTTCAATTAGTAATAATTTAAAAATAATAGTTATTTACAATTTAATCCATTAATAATAATAATAATAATATGTATTTATATTTTGTTCAATTAGTAATAATTTTAAAATAATAGTAATTTACC
>NC_136486.1:29352633-29380133 GCF_053919585.1 Euprymna scolopes
ATAATAATAATAATAATAATAATAATAATAATAATAATAGTTATCTATCGTTTATTCCATTAGTAATAGTAATAAAATAATAGTTATATACCCCTTATAGTTTTTTACCTTACTCAGGTTTACTTAACTAAAATTACCCAATCTATGTTAATTAAAACCCAGATTGTTCCGAAAATAAATGAAAAAACTCCGAATCTTCACATCCTTCCCCCTAAACTTAACTAAAACTCCATAACTACCCAAGAAATCTATTACAGCTTTCTGTTTATTTTACAACTTTTACTTCTATAATTATAAATCTATAATTATTATCCATTTCGCTTATATAAAAGACCTTATATTAATTTTATTGGACGTATGTATTTGCTTTTTTGAACTGGATGTATCTTTGCTTTTTCTGTCCCTACCACTACTACAGTAGCTGGAGGCCACAAAACTGTGACAAATGCAAGTTACTACTGCTTTCTTTTGACACGTTTTAAACATACTTTCCTTCGTTATTTATCCCCTTCTGTCTTGTTTTAACTCCGTTATATTATACCTTTCTTTCATTTTTACTTTTTTACTTTACTTTATTTTATTTTATATTTTATATTATATGCTATTAATTTTCCTCCTTTTAACACACCGTCTCCTCTCTTCATTTAAATTCATTTTATTTCTTTCCTTCTATTCTTAACGTTTAATTTTAATTCTTACTATAAATCTAATCTATATTTCTCCCACAACACCTTTACTCTATCCAGCACTTCAATTCTTGATTTTTTTGATACGCATACGTAATTAAAAAAAAAAAATCCTCATAATTTATTTTGGCTTAGATCGTCTGATGAGATCGGTAGGATAATTTTATTGTCTTATCTATTGAAACAACTTGTAATAATTTAAGTAAAAATCCCCGAGTTTGAAATAATAAAAACATGTTAAAATCTCAACGATATTTCTCGCAGTTGAAATAAGTCGTTACGTTTGTTCCTTGCTAAAAGAGTCAAAGATGGCTTCGTGGGCGGGTTCAAATCTCCCGACCGGAAGGAATGGTATAACCCTGCACTGATGATTAAAAGAAAGAGTCAAACACTAGTGTCTGTAAGTATTTAAAAATTATTATTATAATAATTATGTCAGCCCCCTTAAGAAACTCGGTTCTTATTTTTGAGCAATTTAAAGTTGAAATAGAAAGTCGGTCACATTAACTCACATGCACAGATCATGATGTGATAATCAGTAGATAACTATGGTAGGATGTTACGGCATTTAAAAAATAAATGTTAAAATTTCCACGATATTTCTCGCGGTTGAGATTGGCCGTGTGGTTTGTTCCTTGCTATATATATATATATATATATATATATATATATATATATATATATATATATATATATATATATATATATATATATATATATGATCTAGTTGGGCGGAATAAAAATAGAAGGCATTTATCTCGCCCAACTAGATCAGAAAGGCATTAAAAATTGCATTGTCATTACGACTGAATTTATGTATTCCTGTTGCAGATATTGACGGTGTGAGACTCCAAGAAAACAACCCCTCTCATAGACGTGGGTAAGAAGCAGAGATTTATCATTGAATTTCTCCGCGCATACGAAATTATAACTGATCAATATTCACCGGTGCCTTTTGAACGTTTATGAAGCCGATAATTTGATTCCAGCACAGTTCATTGGAGACTGAGATGTGATTGATAAAGCGCACTCCAGATTTATAGGATTAAGCAAAATGGCGTTAAATGGTAGTTGTCATGTAGAAAAATACATTTTTAAGCAGAACCCCCCCCCCCCCCCGATATTTTTAATGGTACTACTGAGGTCTACGTAGCTTTTCAACCTTTAAGATTTGGATTAAAAAGTAAGAAACTTAATTTTTGAATGACCCTCGTATATATATATATATATATATATATATATATATATATATATATATATATATATGTGTGTGTGTGTGTGCGTATGTATATATATCTATATATATATATCTATATATATATATATATATAGTAATTTATAAAATATATATGCGTAAACTTTAAGTATTTACTTCAAAAGTGCTCAATACCTAAGTAGAGTTAGTTAGTAATTTATAAAATATATATATATATGGCGATTAAGCTACACTGAATATTCGGCGTTTTATCCACTCTAGGACTCCTAGAGTGGATGAAACGCCGAATATTAAATGTAGCTTAATCGCCATATATATTTTAAGTTTAAGTTTACGCATGAATCTATACTTTCATATATTAATTTTATGTCAGTAAATTAAGTAGTTATATATATATATATATATATATATATATATATATATATATATATATATATATATATATAAAGCTGAACGTATGTGTGTATGTCTGGTTATGGAAGTCAATGACGTAATAGGATGCTAGTTTAGATATATATACGAGTAACTTACAGAGCCAGAGAGCCTGGGACAGAATTCAAAAAGAGAGAAGTTGAGGAGAGAAAGTGAGACGGTTGAGTCCTTTGCAACGGGCCTTTGACCCTGGCACAGGGAGAGTAGACTAAGACCAGTGTACAATCTGCCAACATGGAAACATGGTGAAATAAAAGCTATCTGAAATGTAATCGAAGACTATTGGTCGTTTATTGAGAAAAATGTTTATTTCAGCTTTTGGCAAATTCACTGAACAAGACACGGACGAATGAATGTGTGGTTTTCTCTTGTGTTCCGTCTCCATTTGTGTATTAAACGTTATATGTTGGACTGTATATACGTACAATAAAGCTCAACGTCCGTGTGTCTGTCTGTCTGTACACGAATAGGCTCTTATATGGTTTATTATTATATATTAAACGGACAATATGAATCCATGAGTAATAATGTCGGAATATATATATATATAGATAGATAGATAGATAAACAAGTTGTTGCATAGAGGTGTTATTTTTGAAGTACCAAATATGGCTGTATGTTTCGTTGTTGATGACGACTTATATATTTGTTGTTGTTCGTGTTGTTGTTCTTAGACTGATCATGTTTGTGATCATGCTGTTGGCTGTTGTGCGGTGTTAGATATTATATATATATTCATTGTGAGTGTGCAGATTGTCTTAAGATGTTCATGTTTGTAGAGATAGCATATTGGAGACATAAACATGGTATATATAAAGAGAGAGACAATTCTGTATATATACATAATAGACAGTGTACATGTTACTTCAAGACAACCAATTCAATGAGAGGAGATTTATGAATATCTTGATAGATAGACCGAGAGTGCGTTTGACATTTACGTTTTGACAGTTGTACATATAATATAAACACGTTACCTTTCTCGTTGTAATGGTGAACACAGAAGACGGTAGTTATAAAAAAAGCATGATGATCATTTATTCTTCGACCGGTCGGACATGATCTTGTATTTCAGGGATTCAAAATTGTTACATGGTTATTTCTAACCCCTCCCCCCTCGCTTCCAGAGGGTCCAGAGAATCGGTCTGAACCTCTCTGCTTCTCTGATCTGACTGCTCTAATTCTGCTTTAACTAACTTCGAACTCTTTCCTATATTCAGAAATCACACGTATGTCTGGTCAATGTGACTACAACTCACGTGTTTAAGCATGCATTGTTATTCACATGTTTCTTACAAAGCTAACCCTCAAACCTAATTTTCGTAAATAACATTTTCCATTGTCCGTCTTTAAATTCCTTATTTTAATTTTTATAACAGAAGCAAATTTCATCATTATATTCCTTTTTCAATAAACAGATATCTAATTATTTTATGGGAGCTAAACAATGATAATTCTACATTCCTTATTTTCAATAACATTCTGTATTTATTTTAACTTATGATTGGAATTCTCAACATGCTTTTTCAGAAGCGTCGACGGAAGCTCGGCGAATGCTCGGCAAATTACTCGGTGGATGGCGGCGATCAGGCTGGCTTTGGTATTGGTGGAGGTCATGTTTGTGATGTTCTTGACATATAAGGAAACGAAGTAGTCCAGCGGGTTCATGTCAGGGGAAAAGACGGCAGTTAGAGAAGGGTGCAAAGTTGTACCACCACTTCTGAAGGCAAGCTGGGGTCTCTTTGGACTTGTGGTCCGGTGAGTCCTGCTGCCACACCCAGAGTCTGCTAGGGGATCACTACACTCTTCAGCACATCCAAGTACACTTTAATGTTGACTTTCTAGCCGACTTCGAAGATGTGAGGGGCATGATATGGCACTCCACTTGAAACCACACTAAAGGCAATAACCGTGGCCGGAAATTTTGTTTTCAGTGCCCTTGGCACGTTCCTGTTCTTCGTGGCAATCCACCTATGCATTTCGAGAGTTCTTAACTTGGATTGATAGAGAGCATAACTTGTACAGCGGCGCATCTCCAATCTCGCTCGTTAAACATTGTGTAACTTTCAGACATGATAGAAGGTTCTTATCGTTCTTGAGATTTGTACACAACAGGCCAACTAGTAAATGGTCTGCAACAAAAAAAGAGAAAACCGTTTTCATCAAACGGAAATGGAATCATGTCGCCTTTTCTAGTGCGACAATTTTATCTTTCCATTCCGTTCTAAACTGACCAGATGAACACATGAGTGATGATGTCGGATTATAAACCATAAGTGCTGAGGTTCGAATCATGCGGGCGTCCGATCAGTTGTGTCTACAGCCACACTGATGAGGTTTATTGAAAAAAAAAACACTTTATTAATCGATAAAAATCATTCTTTACTATATGACCACATGATTATATATATATATATATATATATATATATATATATATATATATATATATATATACTAGCATGGGTGCCCGGCGTTGCCCGGGTGTTTGGAGGTATATGCTGAGCAAAAAAAAAAAAGGTCAATATTTTTAAATTTTACCCCTATCATGACCCCTTAAAATTTATTGTTTTGGGCTCAAATCAAGTAATTCAGTTAGACCCATGTCCAAGGAACCTTTATCTAAAATTTCAAGTGTTTAGACCCAAAATTGTCGGAGGAGTTTGGTAGAGTTCTCAAAGGTCA
The DNA here is from genome assembly GCF_053919585.1 of Euprymna scolopes. NCBI lineage: Eukaryota > Metazoa > Mollusca > Cephalopoda > Sepiida > Sepiolidae > Euprymna > Euprymna scolopes. Next base: position 29,357,652 of record NC_136486.1, read on the forward strand.
AATCGTTCAACTTTGACCCCTTAACAGCTCAATTTCTGGCCGAAACCCCATCACATTCATTTTCATAAATCTCAGTACCCTGTATATCAAATTTCGAGTCTGTAGACTGAAAATTGACAGAGTTATTGCGTAGAGAAATGTACACAGACACACAGACACACTCACACATACACGTTCACTATGTGTGCATTACATTTCATGTTGTTCTATAAGTAACCATACCTTTCCATGAACAGACGCCAATCAGTCGGATGATATTTGCATGCTTTAAGCTTTTGAGAAGGATAAATTCTGACCATAAATACTGGCGATGTGTTCCTGATGTCCCATCTGTAAGAAAGAAAAATAATATTTTACTAAAGGGAAGCCCTCTGTGCATATTAAGTATACAGTAAAAAAAAAGCGCACATACTATTAAAATATTATAGAGTTTTAGTGCGTTCTTTCGTTTGCATGTGATTGGTTGACAATGTGCAGTGAGAGTACGCATTACTAAGCTGGTAGTTTTTCCGCTTCAAATACCCAAGTTCGAATCTCACATGAGTCCAAAAAACATGTTTGTTACGTCTTTTATAAATTACGAGAAATAAAGATAACATATCAACATAAAAAAACATCTTTAAAAGTAAGTAACTGTTATTTGATAACTAGCTGGCCACCCGGCGTTGTCCGGTCGTAGAATACGCTTAAACATGATATTTTAATGTTGTATTAAATCAATCCTCTATTAATTATTATATATTATGAGGAATAATTTGCTTGCTGGACTGATTCGCAAAAAAGTAACTTCTGATTAGTGTTTTGTTTTAAAATATGCAAACCAAGAAATAATTTGCGGCGATTATAAATGGTGCCTCTTCTTTTATCTGTAGTCGAATGCTGTACGACTCAGCTATATCTCCAGTTGACAACAAATCTGTTTTGTTTTTGTTTATTTATTTATTTATTTATTTATTTTAGGAAAGGATTGCTGAGATTTTAGGATTTCCCTTGGCCGATGTAACGTAAAATATTCCCCTGTTAAAATTCTTCATTTTATTTATAAGGGAGAAAGACTATTTTTAAGATCGGATTTTTTCGATTTCCGAAAATGATTAGCTGAGTTTAATTATTTCCTATGGCCGGTGTAACGTAATATATTCCCCTGTAAAAATATCCTTTTTTATCTATTAGACAAATATATTTTTAATGTCGGATTTTTTTTCGATTTTCGATATTTATCAGATGAATGTCAGCGCAAAACTTATCTAAGAACACTGCCAGATATATAAATTACCTTTGTGTAAAATTTGCAAAAATAGACTCAACCGTTTTGAAGCCTATGAAGAACCTTCACTCAACCACACAAAGTGACTTTTATATAATAGAAGATAGAGATATGCAGTTGAATTATTTTTGCTTGAAAACATGATTTCTAATGCCTTTTTACAATAAAACAAAAACGTAAATACAGTCATCCTAGTTACTTACTCTCTTTATACAAAGTAGCGTATTTTTTCACGAAATTTAAAAAATATTTTTGTTAATACTAGTTTTACAATGATAGAAGGAAGGTAAAGGTAGAAATTTACGCACCAAAATCTTCATTTATTATTTTTGTTTTTCTACGTTTTGTCTATATGACTTTCATTCAGTTTGTTCTGGTCGTCTTGTTCTATGCAGCTGTTAGTAGCGATTACGTTTCTCTGCTAAATTGTCTTTTTCTGTCGTCATGTCCAGATTTTTTCGTATGTCACTTTTTTCTGATTATTACTATGCCATTTTTTCATATGTCATTTTTCTGGTTATTATTAGGTCATTTTTTCATATGTCATTTTTTTGGTTATTATTAGGTCATTTTTTGGTTATTATTAGGTCATTTTTTCATATGTCATTTTTTTGGTTATTATTAGGTAATTTTTTCATGTCATTTTTTTGGTTATTATTAGGTCATTTTTTCATATGTCATTTTTCTGGTTATTATTATGTGGGAACATCATCTTCACTGATTATCCACTTCTAATAACCGATAGTTTTCCCTGGAGTTTGTATGACAGCAAGTTTCCCTAGATTTTCAGTACTTTCCACCACTTTCGATAACCTTTGAAAAAGAATTTGTGTTATCGCAACATCAGCTTACCATTGATATCTCTTCGGCGGTGACCATTGGTCTTCACTGGAATTAAGGTGGCAATAAACCTCCCCAAGGTCCTACCACTCTTTGCACTCATCCAGCGAAGGTCTGGTTAGTGCTTTCTCTCCTCGGTTTTCCATCATCCTTGACCCTTATTATTTGGTGTAGTGCCTGTTTATGGTGACATGCATGGGAAAAAAATATACAATTTCAGTTTTCATGATTCTATATGATATTCCTTTGTGCTTTGCATCTTTAGCCGTGTCTGTATCCAGTTCGTATGTAGTTTATGTGCGGTATTAGTCTTCACATTCAAGGGTTTTCCTTAATCTTTCTGTAGTTTTCATTATTGAAATTCGTTGCATCATCTCTGCGATTCCTCTGATTCCAATCTTTCCCATTCTTTTTTCAAAGTTTTTTGGTATCGTTCGTAACACTCCTACTCTTAGTGGTGTATCTTTAATTTCTTTATTTTCCAGAATCCTTTGAGCTCTCTGGCCAGTTCCGTGTGTTTGCTCTTTCATCTTCCCAATTGTCTCATAACGACAGCCTCTAATTTTCTCCTTAAGCTTAAGGAATAACCAAAAGTAACAGGGGCCAAGGTCAGAACTATAGGGAAGGTAAGAAAATGTCTTTATGTCTATGTTGGTGAAATTGCCTGTAGACAAGGATGGAGTTGTGGACTGGTGCATTATCCTGGTAGAAATGCCACTGACTCGATTTTAAGAATGCTGGCTTTTCCGACGGAGTCTCTTCCTGAACTCCGTTAAAAGCTCAACATATTACGCCATGTTGACTGTGTGTCAACCCAGTGCATGTAGATCATGTCCCTGCTGCCAAAAATGGGATCATGATAAGTTTCTGTGTGGATTTACTCTTTTTGTCCTTCTTGGATCTGGGGAAGCCAGCATGCTTCCACTGGGAACTCTATCTCTTGGTCATAATAGAAGATCCAGCTTTTATCGCAGGTCACCAGAGCATCCAGAACTGAGGGATCTGAATTAATCAGCTCGACGATGTCTCTGCTGATTTTCTCTTGGGGCAAATTTGGTGCAAATCTTCTGCATCTTACATTCCTCGCGAATAATTGTGTGTACGATTTCCACACTAACATCAAACTATGCTCTAATTGTCTCTTTAGACAAACGACGGTCCTTATCCTTGAAATTCTTTATTTGGCCAATCAACTCTGGTGTCATGACTTCCTTACTCCTTCCACACCTTTCATCATCCCTCACAGCTCTCTTGCCTTCCTTGAATCTCTTATGCCACTCAAAAACTGATGCTCAATTCATACAAAATCAGTCTGAAGAATTTCATACGTTTCTGTGACATTTTTTTCCAAGTTTAAAACAAATTTTTTATTGCATATCGTTTTCCACGGTCAGATTGCATTTTTGAAATTCATCAGCTGTAACAATCAGGCTGAAGTAGAATGTATTCCAATTTCTGATGTAGGTGTTCATTTGAACTTGAAATCGTAAAAATTGGTCAGTCATCTCATGAGATGGATAGCAATAAGATAATGGATTTTCAAAAGTCTACGACAATTCTGAATGCCTGTACACAAAAAGGTCTGAAAACTTATTTAAGGCACCTTATAGTCCACAATACACTTTAGTCCACATTGCACTGTAGAGAACTTACTGTTTGTTTTATAATATTTTTATTACATAATGGGTTTAATTACAGTTTAAAATTCAAAAGTTAAATATCATGATTCAATTCTATTGTGCTCTAAAGAGAAACATTTGTTTTGAACGTGACCGTATCTTATCAAACAGCGGTGTTTTAATACGCCGGCCCTTTCTAATTTTGCGGTGATAAAATTCTGAAATGCATTTGTGATCTTAGGCTGTATTTTGGTTCAAATCGGACTGTTTCTTCTTTAATCACATTTCTTTAATTATTGATTTTCGATATTTATTGGATGCATTACGATGCAAAACCTAAGAAGAATCTCAGACATATAAAGTATATTTATGTGAACTTTAAAAAGAACTGACTCAGCTGTTTTCAAACAAAATGAACTCTCACGCACAAAGAAACACACAGAGGAGCAAACGCATACAATGTAATATAGTCTGTATGGCGCACGTTCGAGGAAATCAGCAGCAGCTGTAAGATAGCCGACTAGCAAAAATATAAGCAGCATCCGTCTTAGCACATATGGAAATTAAGCAAGAGTGCGTGTGCAGAAAAAAGGACAGCACGTGGTCAGATAAAAAAAAGAGGTAAAGTGGGATCGGGTAAGATGGACGTATGAGGTCAAGGGCGAGAAACCGCTGGCTATAGCCGCCGTCAAGTGACGGGGAGAGAGACTTTTAAAAAGCACATGTTATATGGGAGAGCGTTGTGAAGCACATGATTGTGCGAAATGATTCTTGGAATGATAAAGGAGTGCGTTATTGTTGGAAGTACCACCAATAAATACACTGAGTCGGATTTTTATTTCTTTATTCTTGTTTATTCCTTTGCGACGAATTTCCAGCTAACATGTGAATCCGAGTTGTTAAAATGTAACGACACTGTTAAAATGTAAAAAAAAAAAAAAATCACACGAAGGTACTTAATGTGTCTGGAAGTATTCTTACATAGATTATATATTGGAATGCCTCTGATAAATATCGAAAATAGATAATCGAACAAACCCGATTAAAGAAGGTAGTCCGATTTTGACCAAAGTTAACACTTTTATACAACCTAACATCACAAGTGCATTTGAAAAGTTTTATAACCGCACAAGCAGAAAGGCCAGGCGTATAAAATAAACATTAGATTTGTTTTTATAAGACATGGGAGCGTACAAAGTGGATGTTTCTTTTTAGAGCACTCTCGAACCATGATACGTGACTATTTTCGCGTTAAATTTTAATTCACATGCTTATGTAAAAAATAATATCATAAAGCCAACAGTAGGTTATTTTATGTGAGAGGGGCGCGGTCGAAATAAATGTTTCTGATAAGGCACAGTTGAACCATGGTACTTGACTTTTGAATTTTTAACTGTAAGTAAAGCAATTATTTACAGATAATTCTATCAAATCAACAGTAGATTCTCTACAGTGCAATGTAGGCTACAATCGATTTGATTAAAAAAGGGCAATTTCATTGATTTAGATGATAATAAAAATATCAGATATTAGAACATTTGTGTTGATATTCATTCAATCTCGGACAATGTCGGGTGTCCCCGCTAGTATATTATTGTGCATTGTACGTTTCGTGGGTAAGATGCGCCTACCCTCATTCGCATCGTCTCTCACTCTCTTCCTTTCAAGCACGATCAGTTCCTATTTGAAAAAAAAAAGCCTTAAAGAGATTGCCATTTTTTAAAATATTTTTTTTCTTACTTCTTGCCACTTTGACGGTTACCGGTGACTCCGCCAATTTGGCTCGAACAAGGGCACCGAATTTTCCATCTTGATTGTTTTCTTCAAAAAAGATATTCGTCCTTGATATTTCCCAGGGACCAGCCAACATCTGCAAGAGTCAAAAACATATAAGTATTAGATTATAACAAAGTACGTGTGCGTCAGCACCAGTATTTATCAAAATTTCGGGAGTTGTTCGGGTGTATAGTCTAGTAGCGATAACTCACCATCTCAAATAATTCCAAGAAAAAAACATAAAATAATAATATCATTTGGTACGGAATTGACAATGAGAGACCAGATAGGAACACAAAATTAGATTCATAAAACCATAAAATACAACCTTCATCGCCCCTGGGGTTCGTCTCTACACTTCCAAGTAAATATTGTCTGAAGATAGCGGTTTCAATCCCATCTAAATCAGGCCAGAGAATAAGTTGGCCAATACATGGTGAGACAAAAACTATGGAAGGCAGGAATTACTGAGAATACAATTATAAGAACAAAGCACAGTGCCACTTTAAAGTATTGGGCTACTATTGGAGTCATAAGTTGCAGGGGTATTATGAAGGGAGATGAGTAGCAATATGTCTGTTCATATTACACTTGAACTTCTGCATGTCAGTACAGTTGGGAAAGCAGACTCCCGAAAGGGAATTCCAAAGTCTAGAAGTTTGGGGGAAGAAACTATTGGCGTAGAAAGCTTTCTTACACCTAGGATCTCTACTGTAAAGGGGTGGGATTTAGCTGCTTGTCGGGTTTCTCGGGGTATTCACGTCGAGAGGGTACAAGTGATTGCAGTTCGTCAGAGTATTCACCATTACAGTACTTGTAGAACAGGCAGAGGTATGCAATATAACGTCGATGGGATAGAGTCTGAAGCCTAGATGACAGTTCAGGACCTATCAGGTTGGCGCCTCTCTTTTGAACCCTCTCAAGGAGTGAGAGACAAGTAGCAGATGCACCAGCTCAAATGTGACAACAGTACTCTATACATGGGCGAATGGTGGCCTTATAGAGGTAGAGGATATATCCAGCCGTAAGTAACTTTCTAGCACGGTAGAGAGAGCTCACCTTTTTTTTTTTACACAGTGATCACCACTTATCAAGGCCCGGAAGCCACTCAGGGATAAGGGTTATTGCAAGTACATTACGTTAGTGTGGAGATTTGATGAAGTGTTTACTTAAGGGGGCGGTTCATTAGGAATTTGTTAACGTTGGACTTGAAGACATCCAAGTTGTAGTCCGGCAGGAAGCAGGCAGACGGAACAGAGTTCCACAGGCGTGCAGTTCTAAGAAAGAAGCTTTGTTCATTCGCAGCAGCCTTGGCAATGCTCTCAATGTATCTATTCCAGTTCATGTTCCCTGTAAACGTTAGGCCGAGGAGTTTAAAGGAAGTACTTTCAGGTACTGTGTTCTTGGCCATTACTATTGGTGGTAGAAAAGCTTTCTTGTAGTTATTGAAGAAAACAAGCTTCTTCTTGGCAGCATTGAATGTGACTATTCATTTTCGTCCCAATTCTACTACAGATTGGACGTCATCAGCTAGTGTTTCTGCCATTTCCTTAGATATGTGCTCCTTTTTCCCCTCGAGGTTGTTATAGAGAGTAGTGTCATCAGCAAAAATATCCATCCGAGAAACAATTTTGTCAGGGTGTCATTTAGGAATATCAAGAATGATAAAGGTCCGAGGATAGACCCCTGACGCACTCCCGCATTTATATCATATTGTTTAGATGGACGACCGCCGAGGATAACCTGGATTTTTCTCTTGCTAAAGAAGAATTTAATTACATTATGTATTTTTCCAGTGATACAATAAGATCTAATTTTCTTTAGAAGTCCATCGTGCCATACCCTATCAAAATCCTTAGATATATCAAGGGTTACCGCTCTAGCTTCCCCTGCTTTGTCCAGTTAACGGTATATACGTTCAGAGATTACCGTTAGGATATCTGCTGTGGAATGGGCTTGCCTAAATCCATTTTGATTGTCGGTCAATAGTTTAGCAGCTGTAAAGTGATAGACTAGAGCTTAATAAATATTTTGGTGAAAAGCGGGAGAAGGTTAATATGGCGATAATTTAATGGGTCAATTCTTTCGCCAGAATTCTTGAAATCTAGTACCATAGACGCGGGTTTCTAGCTATCAGGAAAGCAAGATTCGTTAAGGCATTTGTTGTAAAGGTTGGAGAGAACTGGAGCAACCTTAGCGGGGCATTTTTTAATATTACAGCCGGGATGAGATCGGGTCCACATGCTTTGAGGTGTCTAGTTTTTTTCTGATACTATATACCTGAGAAGGGGTGATTTTCAAATCATCTAGTATGGCATCTCTCCGCAAAGGAAGGTCAGAGAAGAAGTGGGGTGCCGAATCCAATGTGGTGTTTGAGGCAAACCGACTGGCAAGTACGTTATCCTTCTCGGTTGCCGTGCAAACAACCTTATGATTGTTTGATAGTGGGGGGATTGTTGACTGCCCATTATTTACTGTTGTAGATTTTCCAAAAAACCACAGGTTCCTAATTTCTGTGCTTTGATGCGTTTTCTTATGGTTTCAGTGAATTCTGTCTTTGTTGTCTCTATTTCTTTCTTACAATTACTTCTAGCTTCTATATACTTCTGTCTATATACTTCTGTCTGTTTGAACTGGACTTACGTCGGTTGAATCTGCGGTACGTATGCTACCTTTGAGCAATGGCAGCTGTACAAGTAGAAGTAAGCCATTGAGGAGAGTTGGGATTGCTATAGAAGAACATGTGCTCAAAAGTCGTTTTGGACCATTCAGTGGTCTTATTTGCCTGTTGTTCAGTTGGAAGAGAAAATATATTTCCCCATGGGGCATCTCTGATGAGTCATCTTTGTTGCCCAGGGATTTGGTAGTAGGCAGCAAGGCTCGCACCCGTTCCGGAAGGACGCATAGAGCGTGAAAAAAACAAAACAAAAAAAATACGTGACGTTTTGCTGTCGCGCCCATCGCCAACCCAGCATGCACATATATATATATATATATATATATATATATATATATATATTTATATATATATATATATATATATATATATTACAATAGAAAAATTTGAGTATGAAAAGTAATATAGTCAAGCTTAAACATGGAAAAGTAAAGGACTAGTTGTTAGAACTGAAAAAGTAAAAAAAATCTTAATGCTGCAATAGTTTAAGTGATACATTTATTATATTTTTACTACAATATCTTGTCCTTTTCTTTTCCAGTTTTAACAACTAGTCCTTTTCTTTTCCATGTTTAAACTTAACCATATTAATTTTCATGTTCGCATTTTTCTATTGTAATCCATGATTTGTTCCTAGCTTCCAATAGTAATTGTAATGCATGATTTTTCCAGGCTTCACTTGTTCTTTGTTTAATTTCAGTCTTAGTTTTTTACCCCCGTAAACACATATGCAATAACAATGTACGGCACTCATCTGCTTTCAATAAATTCTCCCCAATTGTCTCTGACAGCAGTTTTTTTTTTGCGATAGCAGTTAATTAGCAGCAACAGTGGTCGCTGAAGCAACATGGTTGGTGTGGAAATCAGTCATAAAAAAACATCATAAAACATCGCTCACCTCCTTACATAATTGTTACGATTTTGAAAACCAGAAAATTCATCATAGCTTTTGTTTTACTGAATGGAAAATGAATTTTTTTCACAACATAGCTGAGAAGTTGATCTGTAAACTGTAAAAATTGTTCGAAATTTTATAGAAAAATGAGTGAGCGGTGAAGCAGTTCTAAATGACTAAGACTGCCACTTAATCATATATTCACGAACACTACCATGTTTGAATTATACGAATTACCATTAGCGTATAAGCGATGCTCCTTGTGTAAACAAATCGAGCAGAGGTATTTCGGACGATGTGAAAACATCGTTAAACTCATGACTCACGCAATAGCCGCCAATAGCGTAGTGGTTAGGAGCCTTGACTTTCATACAAACGGTCGGGTTTCAATCCTGACTTGAGGTAGTTCCTATCTAGCCGCACTGATCAACTGCGAAACAGTACTGTATGTGGATGACTATATGTATATATTTAAGATGTTGTCCCTTAGTTTTGGACGATACTGTATATATGTCCTTTAACATGTTTTATTAATCATTTGTCCATATTATAAGCTCTATTTCCTTTTCGGTTTTATTGAGCTTTTACATCTTGCTGAGTTTATTTTACTTGTAAATAATAACTCTTTAATATTTATAATATATTTTAAGTTTACCATTTTGATTACCTTGGTAAACTTATTGTAATTTATATATATATATATATATATATATATATATATATATATATATATATATATATATATATATAAAATAAAAAGAAATAAAGACGAAACGTTGATGAACACATAATACGGTTTGTTCCTTTTTATTTTCTCTATTGTGTCGGAATACTATTTCCATTATTTTCATCATATATATATATATATGCCACATTTTTGGCAATTTTTAAAGTTCGACATCTCAGCGACTATTGATCAGAATTTAACAAATGAAGGCTCGTTGGAAAGGTAATAACCTGAATTGTGTTGTGAATTATGTGATATTTGCCTTTAAGGTCGCACATTAAGGGGATCATCCTTTATCCAGGACCTATTTTGACACTTTCTTGCAGCCATAAAATGTTTTAATCATAGTCAATTTTTTCCTAGTTTACATATGAGTTACAAAATATCTGATATTTCCCCAACACCCCTGCCTTCGATGGAGGATAGAATAAAACTTGCTTTGGTTTCAAATGATCTGAAATAACAGCAAGGTGAAACTTAATTCCAAATATTTCTCATATGTAATATCTCCTCTCTTTTATTTTCATACATGAAGTAAATTTCACAGTATATAAGGATTATTTGATACTGGAGGTATGCATAATCGTATCCTATTTCAAAAAGAGGGCAGATATGACATATGAGAAATATTTGGAATCAAGTCTTCTGTTGCTGTTATTTCAGATCATTTGAAGCCACAACAGCAAGTTTTAGACTCCCCCCCATCAATGCCAGAGGTTTTAGTGATATATATACGAGTCACAGATTGGAGGTCAGAATTTCCAAACATGTCCCTTTATATATACGACAGGGTAGGTTAGACTCCTCTGCACGATCACGTGTTTCTGCTATCGCGATCGGTGATCATCTGACCAGTTCAAATAAATGTGCGAGTGAGTACACACCGGAGTGGTTCTCTATTTTGCACAGGGCTAGGTTTGTTCAACATCTCGGATTCTTGGAGGCCCTTACAATAAACTGTTGCAGACCTGTTCTTTGCAAACAGATGGATCACATACGTTCGTTGAACGTTTTTAAACAGGCGCCACCAGGTTAATTTCTACGCGGTGTTTTTTTCCCCCTCATAGAAATTACTTCATGCCAACATTACTTCATTCCGACATTTACTTCCGAAGACAGTCGGCGAAAAGTACTTCAAGTTTCTTCACCGTTCCCCCTTTCTTTTCTCTTTCTCCACCTTTTAGTCGATCTTCTTCCTTTTTAATTTATTTTTCTTACTTTTAGTCGACCCTGTTTCTTTTTACATTATAGTCTATCTTTTTTATAAGGTTTAAAAAAAATGTCCCATTTCGCTTTTAAATATATATATATATATATATATATAAATTCATCGTTACATGTCAACGGTTTTCTTCGCTACGTCCTCCTTCACCCCTTTTCTTCTCTCCCTTTCTACCTCTTAGTAAATTCATACCCCCTTTATATCCTGATGTTACTACCTTTTCCTTTCTTATCACTCCCTTTAATCCTTCAATTTAATTTTTGTAATTAAATTTAAATCCATAAGAGCATTAGTCTTGTTTCACGCCAGTCATGCCATAGTATATTTTAAAATGGTCTTGAACTCTTTTAAAACTTTATATATATATATATATATATATATATATATATATATATATATATATATATATATATATATATATATATGTACACTCGAAGTATGCTCGTCATAGGAATGTAAATTTAATATATTGGGCGGAATAATTTGCGTCAAATTATATCCCCTTACGAAGATTAAAATGAAGATAAAATGTTATCTATATATTAATACGATAGCGTGTGTGTTATTTGTGTGTCACGCTTTCATCCGGGTCGTTTAATTGTTATATACTTCCATTTCTTGTCATGAATAACATTACCAAGTATTATTCATAAATTTTTATTTCGGTTTCGATTATAGCTGATGGCACTCAAACATCTATTTTTTTTTAATAAATAATTTTATCAAGAATTCTTCATAAGTTTTGGTTTCGGTTTCGATTATGGCTTAAGGAACTCAAGTTGTATATATATATATATATATATATCTGTATAAATATATTTTCTTATAATATATACCAATCGTTAGTTTAGAAGCTCAATGTAATTACAGAGCAATATAGAGAATAAATAACAAAAATTATTATATATATATATATATGTATATATATATATATTATAATTGCTATAATAATTAAGTGATTGATTTTGCGCTACGAAACAGATACTGACAAGAATTGTATCAGCCAACTGAATTAAAGGAATAAATTATAAGATGGTCAACATCATGAATTTTGGAATATAAATTTTTTGTTATTTATTATATATATATATATATATATGTGTATCATTTTTAAAAACAGTAATCTACGAACACACACACACACACACACACATATATATATATATGTGTGTGTGTGTGTGTCTGTAGATATATATATATATGTGTGTGTGTGTGTCTGTAGATTACTGTTTTTAAAAATGATACATAAATAAAAAAAAACAGGTCCAAATAAAAAATGGGCGACTTTCTAAGAAAAACACCGGATGTCCGAGGGGGAGACATTAACCTTAATATCGTTTAAAATATCAAACAGTAAATTGTCTATGGCATCATAGCGTAATGGGTTAGGGCGCTGGACTGAAATACGTAAGGTCCCGGGTTCGAATCCCAACAACAGTCAAGCTATGCTGAAGAGGAGTAAGGCTCCAAAACACGCGTCCGTAGATAACTGTTTTTACAAATAATTAATAAATGAACAAGTCCAAATAAAAAATTTTCTTAGAAAAACACCGGATCTCCGAGATGCAGACGTTAAACTTAATATCGTTTAAAAAATCAACAACAAACTCTCTCTCTCTCTCTCTCTCTATATATATATATATATATATATATATATATATATATATATATATAGGGCTCCTAATAAATTGGATCAATGAAAAGAACAACACTTAGATGTTATATATATATATATATATATATGTATGTAATAAGGAAAAAATTGTAAATACAAAAATGATTAGTCGGTAAACTTGGATTTTAATCGCAATTATATTATAGATTTAAAATTAATGTATTTTATAAAGAAAAAATTTTAATTATATTTTATAAATGTAATTTATAATCTATTTCGAATTTAAAACTATAGAAAAATATAATAATGTTAATAAACTAGGGAAATCACTTAGGATAGATAAATACTCACTTCCCCAAATCTTGAAAGATTAAGATTTCAAAAAAATAATTTTTAAACGTATTTCGAAATTTTTAAACGTGATTCGATATAATTAAAAATATATTTTTTTCAACTTTAAACGTATTTTTGGAAATTTTTAAACGTAATTCGATATAATTAAACGAATTTTTAAGTTTTTAACCGATACCAATACAGATTTTAAAGTTTTGTACACATAAGGAAGGAGATTTTAAAATTAATTTGGGTTCAAATTAAAATCGATTTATATAAGGAAAATTTTTTTCGAAATGAGATCTTAAATTTAAATAATTCAAAGTTTAAAATTAGGTATTACATGATCCGATAAAACAAAGGGGTGGATTTAACAAAACGAGACTTAAACGTGAATTCGCGAGGTATATATATACTTCACACTTCCGGTTATAAGATAGACGAATATTGGCTGAAGAGAGCTTGATAAGGATACTTAAAACGGCCCTTATTATCGGGCTTGAAACCGACGGTACCAATGATCTGTCTCAACTAACAACTTTTTGTACACAAAATATAAATAGGCTCTTAAAGTTTGGATTTTACTTTTAATTGAGCACTCTGCTAGAATCCGTTTTCCAAAAAAAACTAATCATATATATATATATATATATATATATATATATATATATATATATATATATATATATATATATAAAGGGGTTGAAGTAAGTTTGAAGGATTCATTAAATGGCGTATTATGGAGATAATAAAAAGTTCAACATACGCGGCGAAGCTTAGCTGCAAGGGAAAATATCAACAATACGAAATATATACTATTGCATATATACTTCATTATCAATTGAATTAGGAAGATATATCAATTAGACTAGATATTTTCAAAGATCTTTATGCCAATGCATTTCGAATACTTATGCTTCTCATCAGATACGTGCGACGGTGCTAGATAAACAAAAGGAATGCAGCGTATAGCAATAGGCACATAGGTATGAAATTTTAAGACGTTTTGCATAAAAAATATGCAGTATAGGCGGTGAGATATAGAGATAATGGCGGGATTGCATTTAAGCGAGAAAGGTGTTATTACACGTTGGAGATTAGACATACGATATATGATTAAGGACTTTGTTATGATAAGCTAGGGGATATAATTGGGCCGAATAGTTCAAATGATATAAACAGATTCAAACTTTAGAAAAGGCCACGATAATGTACTCGTAATATTTTATACTAACGGCTGCGCCGCGTCAGCACACACAACGCCGAGTCAAACACAAAATCGAATACACTCAACATCAAGTACACTAAAAATCGTCTTACCATCAACTGTGAACTCGGAGTATGGGAAATTCCCATATGCACAAAACAACATCACTTAAAAACAAAAATACCCCAACTAAGGGTAAGGATAATGAGTAAACGTTGGATAAAATGATGGTTTAAATTATTACGAACTTGCCAGGATTCGAACCTGGAATCTTTTGATCCGTAGTCCGACGCGTTATCCATTGGGTCACAAGTCCTGTCCCATGCCGAAAGATGTTACCGCGACTGTATACAGACAGTGCTAAATTCCGTTGACATTTTCTTTTTCGACAATTGCACAAAACTGCCCAAAACCCCTTATTTCGGACTTTTTGTGTGACTTAACATTGGTAGATACGAACCATATATAGATAAGGAAAATCTAGGGGCTCATACCTTTCAGGGGAAAAAAATTTTTCAATTCGGTGCATCCGTTCAAAAGTTTTATTGGTATATATATATATATATATATATATATATATATATATATATATATATATATATGTATGTATAGACGCACACATAAATAAAAAAAATAACCATTTATAATTTTATTAATAGTATAGAGCATATCCAGGGTTATGACAAGAGAATATTCTTATCATTATTTTGACTCTCGAGTATATATCCGACACAGTTAGACACAGTCAATCAATTGAGAACCACCTCACTCTATCTAAAAACTAAAAAAACTAAAAATAAGTATTAACTGATATATACTCGAGAGTCAAAATAATGAAAAGTATATTCTATTGTCATAGCCCTATTTGACGGGTGCACTATTGTAGCCGCACGAATTGATTCCTGAATCTCTTATGGCATACGCATGTCTATGGGATTTAAACTGAATGACACAAAGACCTCAGTCAAGGTCAAACGATATTTGGAGATTAGTAGTTAATCATGCGTCGCACTACACTAGTCATAGCTGTATAAATGAGACTGCCATCAAAAGTTAATTTTACGTTGTCTTTTCTTTTCTTTGTTTATAAGTTTATATTTATTTATTCATGGTTGCTTTCTGTGCAGTATCCATATTGGAAAATTGATGGGTATGACATCCCGGTTGGATTATCTGTAGAGGACATTTTATATGAGTCGGGTTCCTCTTAAGTGTCACGTCTGAATCGGCCTGTACACATAAACCTTTTAATCTGTTGTTTTTATTATCTTTTTTATTGTTATAATTACAATTTCTTTTCGTATTTGTTATTAACATTTGTTTTTTTTTTAATGTTTTTCAAGTCAAGCCAGACGATCAGATGATGGTTACGATATATGAAACCTTATAAGCTTGTGATAGTTAAATAAGCCGTTTCAAGGCAAACATTCGCATCATTTAATATAGACATTGTCATCAGATGTGGTTTGCGTTTGTCACGCATCGGCCAGAATTGTTACATACAGGATATAGTAGTGGTATCGCTAGAACGGTCTGGAAAAACGAAAAAACAACAAAAAACGCCGCTGACGTTGATGTTGAATCAGTACAATAATAACGTTGATAAGATGGAAGTATACTTCGGAATACCAGACTTGTTAGAAATTGTCTTTGACAAAATATAACCAGGATGACGATTGGTTCGAGGGTCGTTCCAAAACTAATGCTTTCTTTTTTTTTTTTAATTTTTCCCACGCCGAATGGGCAATAACAGATTGCAAATTGGGTTGTTGTGATGACGAAACTTATGCATTCACAACCAGAAATTTTAATCCTTGTGTAGCGGATATTAACAGTGTGAGACTCTAAGAAAGAAATCACCGTTATAGACATGCGTCAGAAGCAGAGATACGTTATTTAATTCCTGGGAAAAGTGCATATAGAATAGTAGCGACTATTTAGAAAACAAATTTTGAAGTATAAACGGTCACTCGTTTTAATAGTACCAGTCCCGTCTTCGTAGCTATTCAAAGTTTTGAACTAAATAATGCTGAAATTAAAACAATTAATTTTTTTTCTGATATTTTTCTGAAGATTTAGGATTTAACAGTGCACTTGTTATACAGTTTGGAAATGACACAGATCAGTTGAACGGTGTTATTTCTTCATTAATACAGTCAGAATAGGATCAGGCCAATCTGATTTTGAAGTATACCGTTTTCTTTTATGATATTGCAGATATTGAAAGGTGAATGATCAGATCATAAAGTATGGTGAAGAGGAAGTGGTTTCTAAAGTCCAATGGAGAAGTCCAGATGAACTGCTCGGTAAATAGTTAAGTTTTATCAGTTGCCGTGCAAACCATATAAAATTTAATTTTGGGTGGGCCTAACTATTATATGGTAAAATTTACAAAATATAAAACTGTGCACATGTAACCAAAAAAATATATTCCCAAATTCATGATGATCGGTTGTGTCGATTATATGTATATAATTGTATATAATGTATAAGAATATTTATATATATATATATATATATATATATATATGTATATATATATATATATATTACGATATATATGTATGTATATATGTATATATATGTATATATCACTTTGTGTGTGTGACAATTCCTTCCTCATTGGTTCTGACGTACGGCATAATCACGTTGAAACACCGGTTCCCACTGGATCACCGAAGTTAAGAAACGTTGAACCTAGTCAGTACTAAGTCAGTGACCATTTGGGACTTCCAGGTGCTTTTGTGCCCTCTGCTTATCTCGGCATTGTTTCCAGTCGTTCTGAACTTGTCCTTGTCATTGGACTCAAACAACGTCGATTCAAGTGAGGTGTGGTTGGAAATTGCGCAACCGCTGCCATATAATTACATGCTCAGCTGCCCTTAGAGGGTGTATCGTTTGTCTTTCGAGACTGAACCGAAGCATCGAGGTTCTGAAACGCTCAGCTTATCTTTTGCAAATTTACCACAAGAATAATTTATATTTCTTGCAGTATTTTTATATGGCTTTTGTACAGAAATTCATCCGATAAGTATCGAAAATCGTAAAAAATCCTATCTTAAATAAAGTGTTTCTTCTTTTATAGATAAAAAGAATTTTTACAAGGGAATATTTTACGCTACACCGGTGTGAACTTTACAAAACTCCACGACACTTTCCGAAGCGAGATTTGAACCAAAAGAAGGTCTTGCTGATTGCTTGGTTGTTTGCGACATGTCTCATCCATTATTTTTTTTTGAATGCTGGATAAATCATTACGGCGAAGAAATACTGTAAACAAATGGGAGAAATGCATCAGAAACTTCGACAACAACACCCAGAAGTAGTCAACAAAAACGGCCCAGTTCTTCTCCACGACAATGTCTAACCGCATGTTGCTAAACTGACCCTGCAGAAGTTGAACAAATTGGGAGGCGAAACTCTGTCTACACCGCCATACTCTCCAGAACTCTGACCTACCGACTACCACCTTTTCAAGCATCTCGACATCTTTCTGCATGCGAAATGCTTCAAACCCCGAGGTTATATCAGAAACGCCTTCCTCGTCACTAGAATATAAGATTTTTATGTTATTAACATGAGTGTGTTGCTGCTGATGGTGTTTATTTCGAACAATAAATTTTCATTTGAGTTTGAGTCGAGATATGTTCGTCTGACTTTTAAAGTTAAAAACTGCAAGGACTTTTGTTCCACCTGATATATATATATATATATATATATATACACATATATATATATATATATATATATATATATATATATATATATATATATTAGCAAAAGTTCCCGTCGTTGACTGGGTTCAAAAAAGCCTACAGACAATGGACTCTGATTTATGAAAGTATGATAGGTTATGAAAAGGAAGGGTTGTAATGAGATAGCTTCGAATTTGGGAGTATCAAAACCAAAGCAAAATATCATGAAAGTAAAAATAAAATAGACAAACCCCATAATTTATTATACCATACATGTTCACACTGAAACAATTATCACGATATTCTGTGGATCTATATTAAAAAAACCTTGTTAAACTTTGTGACATATTTCCATTCTATGGAGGTCAGGCGCGAACGAACACCCCATAATTTTATTATACCATATTTCTTCAAACTGAAACATAATTATCAAAGTATACTTACGCAGATATATATGAAAAGTCTTTATTAAAGTGTGTGCCTATTTCCATTCTATGGAGGCCAGGCGCGAACGCAGACTCCACAATTTTATTATACCATCCATATTTAAGTTAAAACATACTTATCAAAGTATTCTTATGTACATCTATATCAAAAACACTTGTAAACGTTTTTTCTTTAATTTTTAATTTTTTTATTTCCATGCTTTGTGGACCAGGCGCGAACGCAGACCCCACAATTTTAATGAATCACTGTTCTGCCATATCAAAATACCCATTCCTGTGCCTCGATACATCTTTTATCATATATGTAATCAGTTTTTTTAAAATAGTCAACCATATAGGAGCCTATTCGTGACCAGACAAACACACACATACACACACAGACATTCAGCTATATATATATATATATATATATATATATATATATATATATATATATATATATATATATATATATAATTCGTTTTGTTTTGGAGGGAAAATCCAGCAGAGTGTTCTTCTCTACAGAAAAGTTTGGCCGAGATAAGTCATTGGTACCGTCGGTTTCAAACCTGATAATTAGGACCGTTGATGCCCATATCAATCTTCTTCAGCCAATACTCATCCTAAATGAAACGCGGAATCCTCTATATAGCTTAATTGTCATATGTGTATTGGCGGAAGAGAGCTTGATATGGACATCAAAAACGGTCCTAATCATCGGGTTTGGAACCGACGGTACCAATGACTTATCTCGGCTAACATTTTCTCTAGAGAAAATATATATATATATATATATATATATGTGTGTGTGTGTGTGTGTGTGTGTGTGTGTGTGTGTGTGTGTGTGTGTGTGATTAAACAAAGAAAGTTGAAATAAGAGTCAGTGAACCTTTGGTTCAGATTAAGCCATCGATAGGTTAAGAAAAATAAAAGCGGGAATAACAATGAATCTCCCCAATCCTTCATAAACTACACTTGTCTAGCCAAAATCTCTGTCGGTGCCTAAACTCAAATGCGGATTCCATGAACAAAGCTTCATTCCTAGAACTGACCATCTGTAGAACGCTGTTCCGCTGGTCTGCTTTCTTTCTGACTACAATTTCGTCGTTTTCAATCCAACGTAAATAAGTTCTTATTGAACCGTCCTCATAAATAGTTGTACTAAATTTCCACCACAAACGATTACTACATTACTGTCCCAAAGATCACAATACATACGTCCACCCTTATCCCCGAGTGGCGTCCGCCCCTTGATATGTGGCAACCCCTTTATAAAAAAAAAGCTCTCGCATAAATATATGTTTCACTTACCCATAGTATTTGCATGCATATCTCCTAGGTAAAATAAGAGGTTGTGTCTAACTTTGCTATTAGACCAAGTAAATAGAATTATCTGTATTTAAAGATGGATCTCTAATGCCGTTTCCAGGTTTGTTTGTTTTTTTGTTGTTGCCGTTTTTTCTTTTATTCTTTTTTTTTAGAATTTGTTCGATTTCAAATGCCGGGCAATGCAGATGTATCACGTGACTAAATCGCCCGATCACCTGACTGACCCAGACTTCGATTGATTAACTGCCCGGCGAAAAGAACGATGACTCAAGGTATATACGCATCAAATGCTGATGTTAGCGTCTGAAACGCACGTACACACGCGCACACAGATATACACAAGTGCACATGAACAGGCCAGTATCAAGTTAATGTGCATATTTCATTTTATGAAATGAAAGGCGTTATGTATTATCAACACACACACACACACACACACACACGCACACACACACATATACATGCATACATGCATACATATATATAAAAACATATTTAATTTTAAAAAGGAAGCACAAAAAAAGTGGATAGTCCTTAATCCGCGGAGTTTCGACGAAATACTTTCCTTCTCATCAGATGGTGAGGATATATATATATATATATATATATATATATATATATATATATATATATAGATGGTGAGGATATATATATATGCATATATATATGTATATATATAGATGTATATATATGTATATATAGATATATATATATATATATGTATATATATATATAGATATATATATGTATATATATATAGATGGTGAGGATATATATATATATATATATGTATATATATATTATATATATATATATATATATATATATATATATATATATATAAATTTAAAGATGATTAGAACAGAAGTCTAAAGAGCAGAGTGTATTTTAATGTAATAGTAAAATCACTAATGTAATTAAAATACAAGAAAAACAGTGCTCGTTATAATGCAGATATATAATAAGCTCAGTATGCATATATATCTTTGAGCTATTTTAATATTTAGTAAGATGATTGATAATTTATAATTAAAATTAAAAATAAAAATCGGTTTCATAATGAGGAACAAAACCAAATCAATAAATTGTACGATCGTTTCGGAAACGATGATTTTATGTCGATGGACACTAAGTCATGGACAATAATTGTAATATATAGTTTTTGGAAATAAAGTCTCCGCATCAGCAAATATATTGGGTGTCTTTTTAAAACCCACCCAATATCTTTGCTGACGAGGAGACTTTGTTTCAAAAACTATATGTGAAAATTATTATATATATATATATTATATGTATGTATATATATATATATATATATATATATATATATATATATATATACATATATATATATTATATATGTGCCTCTGTGTGTGTATGTGTGTGTGTATATATAAGCAGATAGATAAATAGAAAGGGATAGGTAAGATAGCAAGAGAAAAAGTGAGAAAGAGCTGTTTCATATATATGTGTCGATTGGCTAATATAGTGGAATTCAGATTTTGTAGATCTCGTCAGACTCCAAAGTTTATCTGTTAAAATCGAAAAGTCAGTTTAACCTGACGATTCCTTTCGGGGATGAAGCGCGTAATTCTCTGTATAGCCTAATTGTCATGTATACTTTTTATAATTACTACTTAGCTCTACCTACGCATTGAGTAGGATGGAAGTAAATACTGAACATGGATACATGAAATATTATACACCTTTATAAGATTTTAATGGGTACTTAAAATATTATACACCTTCATAAGAGTTTAATGGGTACTTAAAATAGTATATATCTTTATAAGATTTTAATGGTTTCTTTAAATATTATACATTTTTATAAGATTTTAATGGCTATGTAAAATATTATACATCTTCTAAGATTTTAATGGCTACGTAAAATATTATACATCTTTATTTGATTTTAATGGGTACTTAAATATTATACATATATATTTTGTTTTGTTTTTTTAACTGAAGTCGGAGTCCTCAGAAATCAAGGGGCCCCCTACCTGGGGTTAACACTTAAACTCTATATGAGATACATAGATATTCGAATGTTCATTAAAGTTCTTTATCTCCCAAACACTGAGTTAGTAAAGAAATTGAGAACATAGTGATCCTCTCCCTAATTAACCATTTTCATATGTTGTAGTATATCTTTCGTTTTGGTCTATTGGTCTTACTGGATTCCAGGGCAAGAATTTATCTAGTCTGGTGGAGTATCCAGTTTCACACTATCACTTGAGATGAAAACAATTGGAGAAGATGCATCATTCCTTGTAAAAGCTAATGTGGGTTAGCCACAGTGAGGAGATCTTATTTGGGCAGAAAATACTATGGGATTTGTAATATTTCTTCAGGGTTTACTTCTAGGGAAAAGTATCCTCATGCCAGGTTGTTCTGGCAAACCCCTGTACAGAGATACGTTAAACACCCGAGGATAGTGTCTAGTATGCATTCAAGTTCTCTCTCTCTCTTTATATATATATATATATATATATATATACATATATATATATATATATATGTGTGTGTGTGTGTGTGTGTGTGTGTGTCTGTGTGTGTATAATCACATCTGTTTATCTTTGATGATTAGTATGATGGCACAATTGACCATATTTTCTATCATCGCAAAGAAACACATGAAAGGCATTCCTGCAAAAATATACGAATTCTCTTTAACTAAAATAATTAAAAAATATATAAAAATAAAATAATTTCAAATACAAAAAGCAAGATATTTTTTTATAAATCCGCAAAACATTATAATTGTGATCTTATATACAAAGATATATTCGAATTAAGAATTTATTTTCGTAAACAATGAATGTATTTAGAAGAAATATAATTATTATATATATATA
>NC_136486.1:29385133-29400133 GCF_053919585.1 Euprymna scolopes
CGGTGTGTTCCAACTTCCTGTGTCTCGTTTTATACACCATTATCCAACAATTTTTCCCCAAGCGTGAAAGAGGGGGATAAATAAGGAAGGAGATAAATACATATTAAATACAAAGAGACGTGTCATTGTTTTATAAATCCTGATGTCGAGTTTGTTTGACATCTTGCACCCGTCTACCCCGATTGCTTTAACACTGCTGAGATTTTCTAACCACCCGTGAACTTGATGCGAGTTGATGTGCACTGGCATTTTGAAACGAAAATATCATCAACTCGATTTTATTTGTCTCCTCCCGAGGATAATGAAATACGGGTAAACGGCTTTTGTTGGGAACTCAAGATTCCCCCCCCCCCCAAGTTTTCTATCATTATGTCACAGCACCTCTCATGATTCTGTCATCAGAACTAATTGCTCTAGCTGTGCGAAGACGACGTGAATCAGCAAAATAATCGGCAAACTCCTTAGCTCAAAGCATCTTCTAAATATTTCGAATAAATACGAAGGTAGTTTATCCTGTGCCTTGAGTTTCCGAAAGTATCCATCCGAACATTGACGGAGATTTTCCTTACGTCTGTATACATCAAACGACTTTTATATAATAATAAAGATATGCATGATAAAGACAGACCAAAACTGTCAGCTTAGACAGTGCCGCAAAGCAATGAAGGCAGATGTAGAGTGAACTAAATGAGGCAGACAGGAAAATGGAAAGGGCATGAACATAACAGAAACAAAATGTTTGAAAAATATTGACTTAATTTGGTTTAATTTATATAGTTTTCGTCTTTCCTATTTGTAAATATGATAATAATAATTCAAAAACCGATTTTTATCTATTAAAAGATTTTAAAATTATCGTAAATCGTTAATCTCCTAAAATAACAATGTTAAAACCTAATGATACGAATGGCCAAAATTACTAGACGGATGCGTCCTGACGTAATAATGGTAACATAGTCTTAAACCATAATCCCAGCACTAAATTTTTAGCGTATTCTAAAGCGTCTAAGAATAAATAAAGGAATAATTAATTCTTGTTGTAGTTAACGTTAATTTAAGCCTTTTTTTGTAGTTGATTGAAATTAATACCGATGCAATGATTTTTAATCTAAGAAATTAAAAAAAAAAAAAACATGGAATTTGTATTAATCTTTGGAAGTAATCAAATTAAAATCAAAACGTAAAATTTAAACCTCATTATTTGATTATGAAACAAAAATTATGCCATAAGTACATTGAATAGCGTTGCTCCAAAAGTGATATTCTCGAGGGAACACCCTGCTTCGAAAAGTTTCTCGAACTGGCCTTTACCTCTGACCTTAAATGGAATAATTACATTAAATCTTTTGCTAAGGACAATGAAAAATCACTGAATAATTGTACAGCTCCAGAGAAAGCTCACTTTCGACGCAATTCTCTATCTGCCTAAAAACAAAATACATCCTAAAATCTAGAATAAATAAGCCTAGAGATGAGCTGCCCAAACCATCCTTTTCGGACTCTATAGGGTTAAAAAAAAATTCACAACAAGCATCATCTAGCGACCACCACTGTCACGAATCTCACTCTATTGGTACCTAAAGCTAAGCGCAAATTCCATAAATCATTCGTAGACCTATCAGCCTATGCCACACTATACCACAGATTAGCTTTTCAGCTCACTATACATGATTGCTGTCAAGTTATTATATATAAAAACGATCTTGTTTAGCCACAGCCTTAGATAATCAAATTCTACTCAATTCCCACTACTAGCAATCATTACGCTGTTATTTCAAATTTTATTACGCTCATTAACCCTTATACTCAAATGACATTCGAGTTCCATGTAAAAAAAAAAAACTTTTGAAAATATAAATATTAATATATAAGGAGCCTTAAATAAGTTTCCAGACTGTTTTCGTATGGGCACTTTTATTTCTAATACACGCATGAAATTCTAGTCCCCTTCGAAGTAGCCTAATTTGGCTGCAATACACTTATTGCACCGTTCCAACAACTTCTGGGCGGCCATATGGAAGTTCTCTTGCGTGAGCGTGTCAATGACCCCCATGACTGCCTCTTTCATCTCGTCAGTTGGATCATAACGACAACCTACAAGGTTTTCATTGAATTTAGGGAATAATCAAACGTCACTGCGAAATCGTCCTGCTGTCATAACCATTTTTTTTCTTTCTGATTTTCTCCGAGCACCCTTGGGACAAAATTGCGTAAATCCTCTGCATCTTCAGCTACTCGCGAATAATTGAGTGTACAGTTCCCACACGGACATCAAACTGTGCACTTATTGTCTCTATAAACACACGACAGTTCTCATCATGAAATTCTTTATTTGGCCAATCAACTCTGGTGTTTTGACTTATTTACTCCTTCCACACCTCTCACCACCTCTCGCAGCAGTCCTGGAATCTCTGATGCCACTCTGAAACTGGTCCGTGATTCATGCATGATTGTCTAAAAGCAGTCTAAAGCATTCCATACGTTTTAGTGGAATTTTGTCCAAGTTTAAAACAAAATTTTATTGCATATCGTTCTTCTAAAGTGTCCTCACGTCCAGATTGCATTTTTAAAATTCACCAGCTGTGGCAATCAAGCTTTTGTAGAATGTATCCCAATTCCTGCTGTAGCTGTTCATTTGAACCTAAAATCATAAAAATTGGTCAATCATTTCATAAGATGAATAGCAATAACATAATGACTTTTCAAGAGCATACGACAATTTTAAATGCATGTAAAAACAGTCTGGAAACTTATTAAAGACACCTTGTATATCTCTATTCCGACGCCACACATTGAAAGTAGTCCATTTAGATAAAAATTGACTTCATTAATAACTTATGAATTAATTGTAAATGAAACTACCAAATTAATAGGAAATTCAATTAAAATAAACTTTTTAAAGTACTTCAAAAATATTTCTGAATAATTACTTAATAATATTTTATTTGTTCAATTTTTTTTCTGTTGGATTTATTACAAGCGATATTAGAGAAATAATCGGTGAAATTGAATGCATTGTAACAAGAATCGCATGAGTTACTTCCCTTCCATCTAATTGTTGGAAGCCATCTTGGCGAAGTGACGCTCTATTCATGCTTTGACGAGTTATTGATTTTTTTTTTCGTTAGTTTTAATTTTTCGTGCGCTCAATCCAATTTCTCTGCTTCTGCAATGGACGATACTGTAATTTCTTTGTCGTAAACTTATTCGTTCATAAAATTCATTAAACCATAATCACTAGAATATTATTCGTTTCCTGCAACTATTTTTTTATATATTAAAAAAAGGAACATTTGTAGTTAACCCCGTAAAAAAAAAAAAAAAAAAAAAAAAACAATTCGGAAAAGACGAGTGGAGAAGTCTAGGATAATTGGTAGATAGGTATATGGCATTTTCATTGTTCATTTTATATTATTATTCTTATTATGAAAGAGGTAACACACACACACACGCACACACACTCTCTCTGTCTTCCTCTCTCTCTCTCTCTATCCCTCTCTATCTCTCTCACATACATGTTCTTAGTTTAACATAACATAAGGTTTAATACAGACTTGATCTCCTAAACCTTTTTTACAAGACCCGAAAGCCACTCGAGGATAAGGGCTAAGAATGTAAGGTGGTAGTGTAGTAATCCTTAATGGTGTTAATTGGGTAGAATTTGATTATTTAACGGGGACGGTTCAACAAGAATTTGTTTTATATTGGGGTTGAAGGCTACTATATTGTAATCGACCGAGAAGCAGGCCAGTGGAACAGTGTTCCACAGGCGTTCAGTTCGAGGAAAGAAGGTTTGTTCATTAAATCTGCGTTTAGATTTGGGCACAGAT
Organism: Euprymna scolopes; assembly: GCF_053919585.1. Classification (NCBI taxonomy): domain Eukaryota; kingdom Metazoa; phylum Mollusca; class Cephalopoda; order Sepiida; family Sepiolidae; genus Euprymna; species Euprymna scolopes. Next base: position 29,388,964 of record NC_136486.1, read on the forward strand.
AGTGTGGGGAAATTGTTTATAGTGGTTCTAGCTAGTCGAGTGTTTTTTGTGAAAATTTGGCATGGGGAAACTATAGTTTGGAGCTTAGATGAGCCTATATAAATATTCAACAAATACTAATAATATATATTAAGTAAAGGAAACTCCGAACTACATGAAACAAAAACGAATGACTGTTTTCAACCCATGCGCCACACATTCTGAAGCCTTTTACTTGCGACGGAATTCGGCGTTGTGCTCCTCCCGGTTCATTCGCCGTTACTAAAGGATTCCCGGATTGTTTCTTTCACTCCGCTTAGCGATATGGTTAAGTTTAGTGAGCCGAGGGCGGCGTTTTTTTTATTTTTCGCGTTTTGCCTTGCTAGAGAGAGGAGAGAAATCTCGATCGGCCGCGTGTCGGCTGGCCGATAGTTCGCCCGTCCGACCATTTACCCGTCGAGGCGGCCGCCTTTTTACACGAAAAATCCGTGCTCGTCACGCTGATGAAGACGTCGTCTTCGTTGTTTGCCGACCGACCGAGCCTTTATTAACAAAACGAGCAGGGGGTGCTTTCGTCGACAGCCGGAAGAGTAATTGCAATAAAATCAAAGATGGCATATTATGAAACAGAATCGCAATTATTCTTCCGATCTTTTTGGATGTATGTAAGCATGGCCATATTTTTTTAAAAGTTAATGAGTTCTTATTCTTCTGATGAGTCAGGGCGGAAAATATTTAAAAAAATTATATAGTAATCATATGAATGTTTCTGCGCTACGAAACAGATGCTGTGAAGAATTGAATTTTAACATGCTATAAGTAATAAACTGTAAGATGGAAAACATTTTGGAATTTGGAATATTTCGTTTTTGTCATTTATTTGTACATGCTCTGTAGTAACATCGAGCTTCATTAATAAAAGGATTGGTATTAATAAAAAAGGAAATATAATTGAATAAGCATATACCACCGATGAACACATATATACATACATACTAGATAAAATCTCAACAACAATTAATTAGTACTATTACCTATGAAACCATTAATTATATTTTAAAGTCTGAGCATAATACCAACTTTCTCCTGTGACGCTAACTAGTTTTTGTGTCAATTTTTACATAAAGACATCGTCAGGAAAATCGAAAACACAAATAAGTATAATTAACAATTTAACATTGTTTTCTTAACTGAAAAAAATGCTGCCTAAGAACACATTCAGTCCCTTTAAAAACTGGGGTCCTCTCGTTGAACACTGTATGTTGAAATGAAAAACAGTCAGTCACTTACGCCACGTGCGTAGATCGTCTTGCTAAAATCATCTGCTCACTCTAGACTTACTCGAATGATACTTACGCTTCATAAATGTTAATTTCAACTAAGTTCACGCCAACCGAGGGGTATGTTCCTTGCTAATGGAGTCAAAGATCCCTCTTTATTTCAATCATCCAGAGGAAGTCTGGAATTAAAGACGAAACGTTGATGAACACATAACTCGGTTTCTTGCTTTTTATTTGTTTCTCTCTCTATCTCTCTCTCTCTCTCTAGAGAGAGAGAGAGAGAGAGAGAGAGAACGAGAGAGTGTAATAATTATATATTTGTAAATAATTATTACTATATATTATTTATTACTATATATATTACGGGAAATAAGAACTCTGTATACCTGAGCTCCTATCCTTAACCCCCATATTGTCATTTTTATATTATTGTATTTCATCCTAAAAATTCGTAAGAAATTGTGTTTGTTGTTTATCGATGAGATTAAAAAAATCATACAAACGTTTTATTCCTTGTAAAATTTTACTTGACAAAAAATGTATTTCATCTTGGTTAAGGTTTTAGTTGTCAACTTCATACTCGATAAGCAGTAATTTAAATTAATAATTAAACCATAGTTACGTCAGATAGAATTGCAAGAAAGTGTAAATCCCTGATATCGATACAATTACTTATTCCGATTTCGATTCGTTTAAAATTTTTAAATATAGAGTTGTTTTTATTAGGGGGGATCTGATTACAGCAAACACCTATTTAATACGTGGACATATCTTTACAAACGTAAAAATAGGTGTAATTCGTAGATTTTACTTTTACTAGTTGTTGAAAATCAATAAATATTTATCAGTTCATCACTAAAACAGGTTGTGGAAATTTAAGTTTTAAACCTAAACAAAGAAATATAAACAACAAAAAGAATTGTGTTGACCACAGGAAAACAAGCACAAAATTTACCGATTCCAATAACGATTTCGACCCCCCTTAATTTTCGATTTTAAAAAATTTTTAATTTTTAAAAATTTCTTATTTTTAAAAATTTCTGATTTTTAAAAATTTCTGATTTTTAAAATTTCCGATTTTTAAAAATTTCTGATTCCAATTAATGGTCTAGATTTTTAAAGGATAAGCGTTGTCCATTTTATGCTGACTATGTATCTTGCAATTGTTAGTCTATCAGGTATTGTGCCTAAGTACAGTATATCCAAAACGTCACTGAAGCGTTGAAAATCTTTGTCATTTTACCAATAATGATTATTTATTGTCGTTTTCAAATATTTTACAAATAATATTTTCAAAATTAATTATAGATAAATATAGCATTAAACAACGTACGCAAGTTGCGAAATTGTTTTACAAAAATCAGGAGTGAATTGTTTTGAATCAAAGAACTTATCGACGGCATTTTCATGTAAGAGGTATCCCAAGTCCCAACGCAATTCGAAATAATGTGCGCCGATTTGAAGACCAAGGAGTTATATTTGATCTTTCCCTAGCTGGCAGACCTCGAAACGTCATCACAAATAAAAATAGGGAAAGAGTGCGAGAGAGCGTAGAGCAGCATCCTGAAACATCGATTCGACGACGTTCCGTACAACTTGGGATATGTCGAAGCTCACTGCACAATATTCTGCACAGATTAAAACTGTTTCCTTATAAAGTGCTGCTTGTCTTACACTCGAAGTCTGAAAATTTTAAACAAGGGTTCAATATGCAGTTCAAATACAAGAACTTGTCCGAAATCACTCCAATTTTATGCAAAAGTTGATTATGCCAGGGGAAGCCCTTTTCATTTGAATGGATACGTTAACAAACTAAATTACTAAATTTGGGGTCCTGAAAATCCAAGGGTAAGTCATCAAAAGCAGTTGTTTCCTATAAAGTGCTCTCTATTGTGTGCAGTATCGGAGGAGAAAATTATTGAACCGTATTTTTTTGAAGATTAAGACGAAAATGCTGTCACTGTCACTAACGAGAGATACCGGACTATGATTACAGGCTTCCTGTGCCAACAAATTCCAAATAGCTCCAGATTATTGTTCCAAGAAGATGGGGTAATATTAAGAATTGATTATATAATTTGAAATTGAATTAAAAATATTAAAACTGCAATATTTTAAGTTATAAATTTATTATATACTTTACTAGAATATATTGTCCTTTTCTTTTCGACTTTTAACAACTAGGCCTTTACTTTTCCATGTTTAAGATTAACCATATTACTTTTCCATGCTCGCATTTTTCTATTGTAATCCATGATTTTTACAGGCTTCCAATAAATTCACCTTTTCTTTGTTTAATTTCAGTCTTATTTTTTTGCCCCATAAGCAAAACACACACATATGTAATAACAATGTACGACACTCGTCTACTTTAATAAAATTCACCCAATTATCCCCCTTTCATCCTTTCATTCTGTCTTACAGACCGTGTCGCTAACTCTTCAGCCAATTGTCATAATAAATTTCTGTGCGCCAATTAAATTTCTGCCTAAATACTCTATGCGTCAAACTCTTTAGATTTCATAGAAAGCAACGGACATGACACGATTATTATAATTTCTAAGCCATGATTTTTTCTTGTCTAATACAATGGGAAGTGACAGAAATGATCAGTTAATATCCTGTTGGCGCAAACCATGTGTTATCCTTGCAATCATTCGGAGCATGCGATGAATACTGAGGCAAAACGATACAAATCGTATGTTGTCGTTCTATCGAAAACATTATTAGGTTTTCATTTTGTCATTGTGAGAAAAAATGTACATCTTTCTTTTTCTTTAATATGATGCCCGTAAAGATGTAGCCCCAAATTCTGAAACTATAGTTTATATATATATATATATATATATATATATATATATATATATATATATATATATATATATATACATATACATATAATTATTTCGACAGTCTCACCGTGACGCAGTTCACAAGAGCCATGAATGAAAGTTAACAAGCCGGAAGTCAAAGACTCAAGTTTCGCCCTCCTTTTGGGTTCATCAGCTAGACACATCCGAATTAGGGATTTGAAACCCGAACCTCAATCATGCGAGGCGAGCACTCTACCAATTTAGCAAAGATGCTACACATACAAGAGAGCATATCAACTGAGACAGATCAAGCAAACCGCAGTGAAATTTGACGGTGGATTGAACCTACCTCGTACCGAACAAGGGACGTGGTCATCGCAACCAGCTCTAACTCTCATTTTGGGCTCTTCAGCATAAAATGAGGGCGAAACTCGAGTCTTAGACATCCGGTTTGTTAGTTGTCATGGGCTGCGACATTATCTGGCTGTTGAAATACTTATATATTCTCTCACTTTCTGAAAATTATATTACTGATTGCTCGCTAAGTTAGCGTGTCGTGTTATCGATATTGCTGATTGCACGCTAGGGTAGCATGTCGTCATTATTGTGAAAAAGTCCTACTTGTGAGACGTCGGCTTGTGTTATAGTTGGTTGCGATTACCACGTCCCTTGTGCAGTATCAGGTAGGTTTAATCCACTGTCGGATTTTGCTAAATCTGCGTCAGTTGATAGACTTTCTTGTATGTTTGCTCAGTTGATAAAGTTCTTGCCTCACATGCAAGCGGCTCGGGTTTCAAATCCGAAATTTGGAGGTGTCTCACTGATGAGTCTAAAATGAAGGCTAAACTCGAGTCTTAGACTTCCGGTTTATTCGTTGTCATGGCTCTTGTGAGCTGCGGTATTGTCTGTTTGTGAAACTAATTATATATTCTCTCACATTCTGAATATGTATATATAGAGAGAGAGGGGGAGGGAGAAAGAGAGGGAGAGAGAGAGAGAGCTGCAGGGAAAGAGAAAATGACCTTGTCTGTGTTCGAAAAATACTCTAACAAACTTTACTCTTAATATTTGGTCTCCATACTTGAAATTATATATATATATATATATATATATATATATATATAATAAATTCCACAGCCAAACAACGTCGCAGCCCACAAGAGCCATGACAGTCAAAGAACCGGATATCCAAGACTCGATTTTCGCCCTCATTTGGACTCATCAGTTAGACACATCCGAACTCAGGATTCGAAACCCGAAGCTCTTGCATGCAAGGCAAGTACTCTACCAACTGAGCAAACACCCTGCATACAAGAATTTCTATTAACCAACACAGATCAAGCAAACCGCGCCGAAATCCGACTGTGAAATGAACCTACTTCTTCTCAACAAAGGACGCGGTCATCCAACCAGCAAATAACCCCAAGCCGATGTCTCACAAGTAGGAGTTTTAACTCGAAAGGACGATGCCATCCAGCAATGCTAACCAAGCGAGCAACTTATGATATGATTTTCAGAATGTGAGAGATTGTATATATAATAAATTCCACAGGCAAACAACGTCGCAGCCAACAAGAGCCATGACAGTCAAAGAACCGGAAGTCCAAGACTCGAGTTTCGCCCTCATTTGGAAATAAGACAGATAATATATATATATATATATATATATATATATATAATGCTGATAAGACAGATAATATATATATATATATATATATATATATATATATATATATATATATATATATATAATGCTGGACGTCTGTGTGTGTTTCTCGTCACGAATAGGCTCCTATATGGTTGATTATTATAGAAAACTGATCACATATAATGATAGAAGATGATGTATCGAGACACAGGAATGGGTATGTTTGATCTGGCATAATGATGATTTATTAATGTTGTGGGGTCTGCTTACGCGCCTGGTCCACAAAGTATGCAAATGAAAAAATTGAAAATTAAAAAAAAAAAAACGTTTACAAGTGTTTTTGATATAGATGTACATAATAATACTTCGATAAGTATGTTTTAACTTAATTAGTGATGGTATAATAAAATTGTGGGGTCTGCGTTCGCGTCTGGCCTCCATAGAATGGAAACAGGCACACACTTTAATAAAGACTTATTATATCTATCTGTGTAAGAATACTTTAATAATTGTATTTCAGTTTGAAGAAATATGGTATAATAAAATTATGGGGTATTCGTTCGCGCCTGTCCTCCATGAAATGGAAATATGTCACTAAGTTTAACAAGGTTTTTTAATATAGATCCACAGAATATCGTGATAAGTGTTTCAGTGTGAACAGGTATGGTATAATAAATTATGGGGTTTATCTATTTTATTTTTACTTTCATCATATTTTGCTTTGGTTTTGATACCCCCAAATTCGAAGCTATCTTTTTACAACCTTGAACCCAGTCAACGACTGGTACTTTTGCTAGTATATATATATATATATATATATATATATATATATATATATATATATATATATATATATATATATTTAAGTGAACGGGTCTGTGTGTGTGTGCGTGGTGTTTGTATTTATTTCACTGCCACATAACTCTGTCAATTTTAAGTCTACAGATTCGAAATTTGATATGCAGAGTACTGAGATTTGGGAAAATCTTTATAATTCGTTTTCGGCCAGAAATTTGGCTCTTAAGGGGTCAAGGTTCAACGATTTGAACTTTGAGCACTCTCCTAAACATCCTCCGCCAATTTTGGGTATAAGCAATATAAAATTTAGATATAGGTTCCTTGGACATGGATCTAACTTAATAACAATTTATATATATATATATATATATATATATATATATATATATATATAATATATATATATATATGTATGTATATATATATATATATATATATACTATCAATCCACCCGGCGTTACCTGGTCGTTACATACGCTTAAATAATGTATTTTTATTCATGCAGATATCGTATTTATTATTATTATAGATCCAATCCTCTATTGATTATTTTATTGTACCCAATATTTATATACGATTTCAGAATTTTAAAAATATGTATGGCTTAGGCACTATCAGCAAGAAGAAAAACAATAAAAGTTAGTGCTCAAGCCACAGTCGTACTCTTTGAGCTATCGTTAGATGGATAGGAAACCCTTAAAATGTAACCGACTATCATGGGATGTGTATCTGCGCATGCGCAAAAAGAACACTATTAAGTTCCAATATTATTTCATTCTGACGATTAGCACTTACTTATTCCGGGTAAATACCAAATCGAATTTGTTCCACATGTTCTAATTTCCTATAGATCAAGTTTCGAATCTGTGCACCAAAAATTGACGGAGCAGTTTTGTAGAGATCGTTTCTTAGACAGACAGACAGACAGACAGACAGACAGATAAGGTCACTTCTATAGAAACAAATATATATAATGTTTTATATATATATATATATATATATATATATATATACAATGTTTCAAAAATAAAAAAAAAAATGAATTTTAACGGTGATAAATGCTACTAATACTACTAACTGATGGAATAATAATATACAATGCCTCCGTTCGAAAGACAAATGATACTCCATGTAGGAGCAGCTGCGCGTGTAATTGTGAAGCAAGGGTTACGCAATTCTCAACCACACTTCCCCTGAATCAGCAGTTTGAGTCCAGTGACAAGGAGAAGTCCAGGACGACTGGAAACAATGCCGAGATAAGCGGAGAGCACATACAATGCCTGAAAGTCTCAAATGGTCACCCATCTAGTACTGACCAGGTTCAACGAAATAATAATAATAATAATAATAATAATAATAATAATAATAATAATTAGAAGAAAAAGAAGAAGAAGAAGAAGAAGAAATGCAAAAGCCGAAATCTTAAAAAATATTTTTTGAATGCGTAACACATCCTATTAAAAACAATGACAATAATAGTAATACTTGTAGGAGCGCTAGGAACAATACCGACAAACTTGTTATAAAACATGAGAGAGATAGGAATCAGATGGATAGCTGGGAAGATACAACGGATAACAATACCGAAAACGGCTGAAATATTAAGGAAAACCTTGAATGTGGAGACTGACAGACATGAGCTACAAACCCAAGCCGCACATATAGAAACTACTACAGATATAAAACACGAAGGAGCATCACATTACTCTCCCCTGCGCTCCTACACCTCTGCCTCCATTTTTCTTTCTTTCTTTCTTTTTTGTGTGTATACCATCATAAACTGGCTTCGCATTAAATAAAGTAGGGGCGTCAAGGAGGATAGAAACAACGAGGAGAGAAAGCACTAGCCAGACCTCTGCTGGATGAGTGCAAAGAGAACTGGGATCTTGGAGATGCTTATTGCCACCGAAATTCTACTACCAACATGAAATCATTGGTAAACGGTTGTTGCGATGACGCACATTCATCTGCAAGAGTTATCGAAAGAGGTGGAACTTACTGGAAATATGGGGAAATTTTTTTATCTCTCAGACTCCAGAGAACGTCACAAGTTGTCCTCACAGAGAAATCTTTGATGATGGCCTGTATGACAACTCTTAGTGAGTAAATAAATAAATAAATAAATAATAATAATAATAATAATAATAATAATAATAATAATAATAATAATAATAATAATAATAATAATTGTCAGGGAGGAAGCAAAGACCGAGGAATGAGCAATGACCAGACCTCCGCTGTATAAATGCGAAGAGAACTGGAACCTTGAGGAGGGTTATTGCCACTCAAATTCTAGTGAAGACCAATGGCCGCTGCCAACGGGTAATCAATGGCAAGCAGCTGTTGCGATAATGCAAATTTATCGGGAAATGTTATCGAAAGAGAGTACTGGGAATCTGGGAAGACTTGTTGTCACTCAACTTCTAAGGAACACCACAGGCTGTTTTCAATGAGGTATTTGATGACCTGTGTGAAAGTTCGTTGTGAGCTAATAATAATACAAAATGACAACGATGAATCATGGCGCATTGAAATCCAAAAAAGAAAGACTTCAAACTAGATCATATTTATATGTATAAAACATTTACTGAATTAATTCGTTTTGCTATCACAGTGGAAAACGTTTTCTTTTCTTCCTACACCAGCCTAATACCGGGCGGAATTTTCATGAATAGATCTTGATTCATATACGGTATAATCATGTTGACACACCGGTTCCCGTTAGATTACCAAAGTTAAGCAACATTGAGCCTGGTTAATACTAAAATGGGTGACCATTTGGGAACACTAGATGTTGTATGTGCTCTCATCTTATCTTAGCATTGTTTTAAGCCGTCTAGCTCTTCTCCTTGCCAGTCCAGATCAAGCAGTTCCTATTAAGAAAAGGTAGGGTTGTGATTGCGCAACACTTGCCTCACAATTACACGTGCACATATCCTTACAGGGGATATCCATTGTCTCTTGAGACTGAACGGAAGCATCGGAAATTTGATTCCAAGATCTTCCGAAATTTGGAACACATTATCACGAAACTGCTTCGATCGAGACTTCAACATAGTCGTCTTAAATTGTTACGCATGAACTGTGTTCGTTACAGTTAAAACCTCTCGAACTCACATGCTTTCCGGCACCGACGCAAAGGAACAAACAAATAAAAAGAGAAAGAAACAAAAATCTAACTCGGCTCTTTTTTCTGTTTTAGGAAAATGCATTACTTTCCAAATAATGTCTGATTTGTTGGCTTTACTGTTCATTTTGTCTGCCAGAAGATTGAAAAAAAAAAACCCTGCCGCACCGATACCAGGTTAAAAGTCCATTTTCCCCGACGCGCACTTTGTTTCTCTGCTGACCAGGTGCCTTTTTATTTCTTTTTCTTGTGGCGCAAGCAGCGCACACTTGCTAATTTGCATAGTACTCAAACAGTCGCAGCTGTTAATACATTTTCTGGCTATTCTTACACGCGTCCATACGCGCTGTTACACAAATCCAATGTTATAAAAGATTATTAAACTTTGTTTATTTCATTAATCATTTTAAATCCTCTCGAGATATTCGTCATCATAAAGTTGGCAATCCACCATCTATATTAACAGTTATCATCGAGTTGCTTTTAGCTTTTATATTTGACGAGGTATTAATTAAATAGTACACTGTTTTCTTTTACCGGATCGAATTCGATATTTTTCGTCTGATTTAGATATCCTGAACATCGCGATTAATTTTATTACGTTAAAGGAAATATTATAACATGTTCGTTTAAGTTCGACATTGAGTTGAAGGAAAAAAAACTAGAGGAGGTATATTTATTTGTCGCCATAATTAAATCCAAAGCTAACAAGTGCAATAATAATAGTCGTGAATGACATGGCACTATTTTCGCAACCCTGTTGGGATTTCTTTTTTCTGTGCGGGTACGATGAGTTAATTTTGCAACAAACACAAATTCTGACGAACACAGGTATTAAGCAAAACCTTTTGAGTGGCTCCGAGTCGAAAGGCAAAATAAATATGTTGTACCGGAAGTTTCGATAAACAAGGCCACTTATTCGATTGTAGCTTAATTGCAAGAATCCTTATCAGCGGACATTTTTCTTTTTGCTGATGCGATTTTTATTCCTATGCGCCCCCTCCTTGTTATCTCATTTATTTTCTGGATTTCTGTCATAAAAGCGCTTAGAGAGAAGATCGATTTACACACTAGGAAGCAGAAAAATTGCTGGATTATCACCAAATGCACTATGAAAACCTACATTAAGAATAATTATAAGTATAATATAAGTATATATCAATGAACAGTGCCTCTTTTGTGAGAGCTGGGGCTTCTACATTAATAAACCTTATACCTAACTTGTAATTGTGTTCGCGGGGAGGCGAGAAAGAAAGGCGTTATTATTGAAAAACCCGACAGCTTCTATTGTCAATCAGGTATGATTCGACCTGAGAGTGAAAGTTGTTTATAAGATTCAAACAAGTCAAAACGATCTGAATTGAAAAGGTCGAACCCAAAAGAACTCATCATCGAGGCACTCAAAACAAAACAATGTTCACGCGTTATAAATGAATCCCCCTCTCTCTCTATCTCTCTTTCGCTCTTGTTTCAATGAAGAAAGAGAGAACTGAATATGATTGTATCATTTTAAACAGTTGATACT
>NC_136486.1:29405133-29410133 GCF_053919585.1 Euprymna scolopes
ATATACATGCTTAAAATTGATTTATCTGTATTTCGATGTACATGTAAATAGTCTAAAAATAATTTATGAGCCTTATTTCCGTGCTTATTCTTATTTGAGTGTCATAAATTAATGACATTTTATTCATTTTTATTAAGTGGTCACTAGCGAATTCTAATGTTTGCCAAAAATCGGTGGCGTCATTTTTAATCATATTAAAAGCAAACGGTTAGTTAAAAACAGTGTAGTTAAGAGAAAACATTGTTTTGGTAATTTTTTTTTAGGGTGTTGCTTGAGCAGAAGTTCCACATGAATCTCATTACCGGTATTAAAGATTTGCAGAATTTTTTTCTTTGAGTTAATATTTTTTTGTTTTTATTTATAGGTTCCAATTATGTCTTGTTTTATTTTCCAGCGTATCAAAATGAATTGTTTCGAATAGATGTTCGATTTCGGTATTAAAATAATTTTAAAATTATTACTATGAAGACAATATATATATATATATATATATATATATATATATATATATATATATATATATATATATATATATATATTGTCTTCATAGTAATAATTTGTATCTTGGTATACTTGGTATCACATAATTTGTATACTTGGTATCACATGGCAGGACAGAGTGAGTAATACTGATGTTCTGCAGAGAGCGGGCATCCCATCCATTTACTCCCTACTGCGTGAGCGACGTCTTCGCTGGCTGGGCCATGTGCGCAGGATGGATGATGGGCGCATCCCTAAAGACCTTCTCTATGGCGAGCTTGCCTCAGGCTCAAGAAAGAGGGGGCGACCCCATCTTCGCTACAGGGATGTCTGCAAGCGTGACATGAAGGCTCTCTCGGTGGACAGGAATACATGGGAAGCCTCTGCAGCTGACAGAACTGCCTGGAGGAAAATGATACGCCAGGGGATTATCATCAGCGAGAGGACCCTCCAGGTTGAAAATGCTGCAAAGAGAGCTAGGAGAAGAGCGAGTGTACAGGCGGAACAGCCGGACGAAGCGGCAAATTGCATAACAACCTTCGTATGTCAAGGCTGTGGCAGACTATGCAAATCAAGAATTGGTCTCTACAGTCACACAAAAGGATGCAAACAGGCAACATCTTAATACGGCGCTGATCCATAGTCGTTTCGACTGACGGATGCCACACACACACTATATATATATATATATATATATATATATATATATATATATATATATATATATATATATATATATATATATATATATATAACTATACCTGGTGTAGTTTCATCCCGGGTAATGTTATGCCAGTTTTCTCTGAAGGTGATAGTTTATAGGTAATATCAAATTAAAAAAAAAACAGCCTCCAAAACGCATGTATATTCTGGTCAAGGAAGATAAAACACATCACCTAGCATTTCCAATTGGCACACATCTTATACTGATCAAGATCCACATCGTTTAACTTTTGTGATTTAATGAAAACCGGTGTGTCAAGGAGATTATAAACTAAATCCAAAAATATCCCAATCATTATATATACAACGTGCCTTCAATAAGTTTCCAGGCATTTTTTTTTGTTTGAACAAACATTTAAAATTGTCTTAGACTTTTAAAAATTTAGTATGTTATTGTTATACATCTTATAAGATGACTGACCAATTTTTATGATTTTACGTTTAAATGAACAGCTACAGAAGAAATTGGAATACAGCCTACTAAAGTCTGATCGTCACACCTGGTAAATTTCAAAAATGCAATCTGGATGTGACGACACTTTAGAAGAAAGATATGCAGTACAATTCTGTTTTAAATTTGTCAAAATGCCACAGAAACGTATGAAATGTTGTAGAGGACTTTGAGACCATCTTGCATGAACCAGACCTCAGTTTTCTAAGTAGCCTAAGAGATTCAAGTAACGCAAGAAGTCTGTGAGGGATGATGAGAGGTGTGGAAGGAATGAGAAAGTCAGAACACCAGAGTTGATTGGCCAAATAAAGAATTTCATGGATCAGGACCGTCGTGTGTCTATAAAGACAATAAGTGTACAGTTTGATGTCAGTGTGGGAACTGTGCACACAATTATTCCGGAGAAACATTTGCACGAACGCACCAGTCCACAATGCCATCCCTGTCATAGACTATGTGACCAAGTTGGGCATCCAGACATTACGTCATCCTCTCTATAATCCAGACCTTGCTCCCTGTGAAATAAGGTTAATCAATAAGCTCAAGTAAGGATAGAATTAAGGAGATCAAGGAAGTTGTGCCGAGGATCATTTACACAACGCGATTCTATGGGGGCTTCCAGAGGTGGTTGGAACGGGACAAGTGCTTTGTAGCCAGAGGAGATGACTTCGAAGGGGACTAACGTTTCCTGTGTGTACTATCAATAAAAGTGCCTATAGAAAAACTTGAAACTTACAGAAGGCAGGAATGTTTACGGTTGTGATGGGTGCATTCGCGAGTGCGTTTACACTAGCGATCTCTACTTGAGAGTGGGTCACGTGTTTTCATATATTCAAACGCAAGCGTTGTATATTACATCTCAGCGATATAATTTCGAATGTTAGATATGAGTCTATAGATCTGATGGGTTGCAGGATATTATAATACGATAGTGTGTATGTGATTTTGTGGGCCACCCTTACATCTTTTCTTCCGAGTGACTGTCGTTTAATTGTTATGACCTTCCATTTCTTGTAATAAATAATTTTACCAAGAATTCTTCATAAGTTTTGGTTTCGATTTCGATTATAGCTATATAATATATATATATATGACACTAATTTTTTCTTTTTTTTTTAATAAATCATTTTATCAAGAATTCATGAAAGCTTTTATTTCAGTTTAGATTATGGCTGTAAATATTCAAGTTATATATATACATATTTTTTTCTTCATAAGTTTTGGTTTCGGTTTCTAATTAAAGCTGATGCACCCAAGTCATATGGATAACTTTTTATATTTTTGAAATCACAATTTTATAATGTTTTTTTTATACAGGAATTACCACTTATCAAGGCCCGGAGGCCACTCGAGGATACGTGTTAATGGGTATATATTAGTTAATGTGATTATGTCGTAGTAAGCATAAGTAGTGGGAATTTTGTAAATTGGATTATTTAGGGGGCGGTTCATCAAGAATTTGTTTACGTTTGACTTGAAGACAATCAGATTGTAGTCAGCTGGAAAGCAGGCAAACAGAAGAGTGTTCCACATGCGTGCAGTTCTAAGAAAGAAGCTTTATTCATTGAATCTACATTCAGGTTTAGACACAGATAAAGAGTGTGGGAAATTATTGATACTGGTTTTGGCTAGACGAGTGTTTTTCGTGAACGTTTGGCGAGAGGGGAACATAGATTGAAACTCAGCCGAGCATTTGCCATTAAAATAATGATAAACAGAGACAGGCTCGCAACGTCTCTTCTTTGGGAAAAAGGTTGCAGGGAAGAGAAAAAGGCATCGACCACTAAGCTACGAAGTCTATTTTGAACACTGTCAAGACAGGATAAGCTGCTTCTGGCAGCTCCTGCCTAGATGTGGCAATACTATCCATCATTGGCCGCACCTTACTTTTATATAGGTAAAGAAATTTATCAGGAGTGAAATATCTACTGGAGCGGTAGAAGGATCCTACAATTTTTCCAGCGACCTTGGCAATGGATTTGTAATATGTATTCCATTTCAGATCAGGAGTAAAAGTCAAACCCAGAAGCTTGTCAAAACATGAGGCCTCCCCAAGACGAAGGCCATTCATTTCAATTGATGCCAGATGGGGATCAGAGCGTTGATGATGTAAACATAAAAGCTTGATTTTAGATGCATTAAAATTAACCAGCCAATTCTTTTCCTATTGTACCAAGTGCTCAAAATCAGAGGAGAGAGAATCAGAGAGAACTTGTTCGTTTACGGTCATTGACGTGCTACCATATATGGTAGTGTTGTTAGCATAAATTTCTACGAATGATGTAAGGATGTGAGTTGGATATTCATTAATGTAGATCAGGAAGAGAGTTTGGCCCAGGATGGACCCTTAAGGGCCTCCAGCATTAATATTGAGAGTTTCTGATTTCTGCCCATCCACCACTTACTTATCAACCACTACTTTTTTGAACCTATCAGAGTGAAATGATTTCATTATTGAGAAGATATTTTCAGCTATACCATAGCTGAATATCTTGTGAAGTAGACCTTTATGCCATACCCTATCAAAAGCCTTTGATATGTCAAGAGCAATTGCTCCAGAGAGGAAACCTCCGTCGAGAGATTCTCTAATCCTAAGAATCAATAGAAATTGGCTCTATAATAATATATACGAAATCTGCATCCATTAACATATCATATTTAACTGTATTTTATGACTTTTTTAAGCCGGGCGTTCCTGCTAGCTTAGATAAAACTTTTACATTTTTAACAGAAGAGCTACAATAATATCAAGGCCTTTTGGTCAAGATCAAAATGTAGTATCTGTTCTTCAGATGCTGCACTTCTATTTCTTGTTCTCTTTCGGTGGAGGAGAAATCCTTCACGACTGAGACAATTTTTATTTTTGTACCTTTTCTCCACGTTAAAAAACGACCCTGGTGTCTAACTCTGTCCCGTGGGAAGGCATAGTAAATAGGTACAATAATATCAAGGCGTCTCCATTTACGCTTAACATCTACAGAATGCCAACATCAATATATTACATATGAAAGAGTCCGTTTGAAATTTCCACTGGTCCCGCTAGTATGATATTATTGACAGATGATGGTGTGGGCCAGCTGTGTCTCAAGATGTGATCAGATATTTTGTTAGTTTCCTTAAACATGTTAAATAGAAACATTCGAAAGTAAAACAAGTTGTTACCAATATTTGAATTAAGTTAAAACGTCATGTAAATCTCCAGAAATAATAAAAATAAACTTGAAGCAATTCATTATTAAAGAAATTGGGTTTAATTAGTTTATAATTTTTTTTTTTTTTTTTTACAATTTTAATAACTACTGATTAAAGCCAAGGACCATTCGAAGAAATAAATGCGGCAGGAATT
>NC_136486.1:29415133-29420133 GCF_053919585.1 Euprymna scolopes
TCATCATCATCATTCTTTATGGTTTTATATAGACCGGTAAATCGTATTTTTATCTATTATTTAGTATTCAAAATCTCACACAGATTACTGTTAACTGCTCTAGGTAAACATGCATTTATCGACGCAAGCTTATACCCTATAATATCTAACTATCTATCTATTTATCTCTCTCTCTCTCTCTCTCTCTCTCTCTCTATATATATATATATATATATATATATATATATATTATTTGGCTTTCATTTTTCATTAAAAGACTGACCTCGAGTAAACCAAGGGGCTTATTGTCGCATTACGATGTCTGTTTAGACTGAAACAGTAGATTCATTGTAGCGAATAATAGTAATTCTCTTGAATAAAATTATATATATATATATATATATATGTATATGTATATATAAATTACAAATAAATATTTTTATACTTACAGGCATCTAGTTTTTTATGATTTCGCAATCATCAGTACAGGCAGTGACGATTTCTGAAGGTTGAAGGATTTTAACCCAAATTACAGAACAGAATATTACAGAAGATCAGAACAACATCAATACCGTCGGTTTCAAATCCAAATAACATAGAGCTATAATTGTTTTTCTTTATCAGATTCTTCTGTTTATATCTCTCTACCATGAAAATGGTGATTTGCGCATTGTGTGATTTTGAACGAGGTTTCGATTCTCAACTTTGTCTTTTTTCATTTTTATTTTTTTACATTTTTTTTTTTTTTTTTTACATTTCATACAAATTTTGTTAAGATTAATGAAACGGTCAAATTAAGGTATATTTTCCCCTGGATTTGTGAATTTAGTTCGAGGCAAAGCTGCCCTCCGATTAGCTTCCGTCTATCACCGTTTTTAGAGAAGCAAAACTTACAAAATTCATAAAAGTAAAAATGAAACAACATAAAAGTTGAAAAAAAACAGTGAGAAAAAAAGGAATGCCGAATTGTGAATAAATAATTGTTACAAAAAAAAAAAACATGAAAAAGAAAACAACAAGAGAAAAACGCTAGAAATTGACCAATGATCTGTCAAATTTTTTTTTAGGTTTAGAAATATTGTTACGATGTAAAAGATATAGATTTTTACCTACAAGATTGAAAAAAAAGTAACCTACGTGAGGTCAGAAATGAAAAAATATATATGAATTATATTAATAATTATTGGTTCGAAATCAATAATAAAATAAATATATTAAATATTATAAATATAATCTCTATATCTAGATAAGTGAACGTGTCTGTGTGTGTCTGTGTGTGTATGTGTACATTTCTCTACGCAATAACTCTGTCAATTTTCAGTCTAAAGACTCGAAATTTTATATACAGGGTACTGAGATTTAGGAAAATATTTGTGATCGGTTTTCGGCCAGAAATTTGACTGTTAAGGGGTCAGAGTTCAACAATTTGACCTTTGAGAACTCTACCAAACTCCTCCGACAATTTTGGGTCTAAACACTTGAAATTATGGATATGGATTCCTTGGACATGGATCTAACTTAATAATTTGATTTGAGCCTAAAACAATAAATGTTAAGGGGTCATAATAGGGGTCAAAGTTTAAAAAATTGACCGCTTTTTTTTTTTTTTGCTCAACATACACATCCAAACACCCGGGCAATGCCGGATTGAAATGCTAGTAAATTAATAAGCATGTAACATTTAAACTATTAAAATATAATTCAGTATAATTAAATATAAAAATGTTTAATTTAAAAATTATTCAATTTCTAAGCATCAATTGTATATAAATACAAAACTCATAATAACAATAAATATGATAAGTATGAAATAATATTATAAATAAGATAAGCCACAGATCAGAGATCAAGTGTATTATCCTTTCAGATATTACATTGAGGTATTACTTTCAGGATGGCCCTAGCCAAAAAGATAAAGCTCAATATTTTAAAAAATAGAGCAGTATATAAGTTTAATGATTAAAGTTAAATTCTGTAAATCAAAATATATACACATATATTTAAGTTAAGAATTTATTGTTTGAAACAAAGATTATATAGAGAAAAATTATGTTTATTTCCTTAATCCATGGAGTTTCAATAATGGCTTATATCATCAGAGGAAATAAAATGCGATTAGCAAAAGGTTCAGCTATGAATAAACAAACATAGTTTTTCCTTGTTTCAAACAATAAATTCTTAACTTTAATCATGAAATAATATTATAATATAAAATTATCGATTATGAATTTAAAAAACCCATTTTAAATGAAATAAAAATAGGATATTTGAAATATTAAAAATTTTACTGTTTTAAAGATTTTCAATATATTGAATAAAACTTTTTTTTATTCCTTTTAAAAAGATGAAGAGTCAACCCATAACTAATATAAAAATGGAGAAGATTCAACAAAATAAATAGATCCGAGGGATGGGTAGGTCGTGAATTTGGCCAAATAAACTGAAGTAATATAGTATCATTGTACTCCCTCTCGGCTCCGAAATAATTTCGGAAAATGAAAATTTAAAACATTAAGATATCATGACAAAATCTTTTAAAAACCTTCTTTAAAATGTCGTTTGTAGAACTATTAATTAAAAAAAAAAAACGAAAATGGCGCAATACTGCGGTGATGGGCCAGTGATTGAAGACACTTTTTTAAATTCTTTTTAAGAGTGAGAGACTAATAGTAGATACACGCGCTTATACATGGCCGTAATACCCCATGCATAGTCGAATAGTGGCTTTCTCTCTGGCGAACTATATATGAAGTGTTAATTATTCTGCACTCAAGTGATTGATTTCCCTAAGGAGAACCTATAATCAATGCATCAAAACCGTTCACGTTTTTAAGTAGTTTGTGTTATCTTGTACAGTAAACATGCCAAAGAAATAGGTTGTCTTCAACGTTTGGTATCGAATTTTCTTACGTTAAGAACGGAAATGAAAATTAACCAGTTATACTCGCATGTTAGTAATTTGTGACGCAGGTTAAATGTTCGTGATTTAATTCATGAGACGTTTGCAGCTGAGGATGATGAGGTGCTTCAGGGTATTGTGTGTTGCCAAGGGAACAGATACTATAATAACATGCAACATGCAGGCAAAAGAACTACATCACAACTAGCCATACGTACGCATGCATATATCTATCTAAATAGCATATTTTACTACGAAACACAATAAGCATGCGTATGCAAGTGAGGTAGATATATATTAAATTGTGTGTATGTATACATAATACTAATCAAAATAAATATATTCATATATATATATATATATACACATATATGTTTCTACACATATATATATATATACATACATATATATATGTATATACATATGTATATTATATAAATATATTTAAGTTTACAGTAAAGGTTATATAGTATAAGACGTAGAGTATATATATATATACATATACATATATATGTATATATATACATATGATGATTGCAACGTCTTGTCAGACGAGTGCCATTCCCTCAGACATTTAAAATCCATGAGCCTAAATGTCTGAGGTAGTATCTATACAAATATGATGTTACAGAGTCTTAGCTTTGTACGACAGCTAAGTCTCTCTCTCGGTTCAAAATGTTGAGATCCAGCAACAAGCAAGAGCAATATAGCCAGCAACAAATTAAACTGCAGACCAGCTTAATGCGGGTACTGGTCTTCCGCTTTATGGTTTTTTTTTAAATCAGAGATTTGCTTCTCCTAGAAAGGTTGCCTTCACCACGGTATACATATTCATATACATACATAAATACACACACACACACACACACACACATATATATACACACATTAGAACAATCTTTAAAATTGCTAAATTAAATACAAGTAGGTTTCAATATTGCTTGCACTTCATAAAAATCAAAACATGTTAATCAATTCTATCAACTTTAAATTTAAATCAAATTTATATTTTCTTTGCTAATATTCCGCCGATTAAAGATTTCCATGTTATTTAATAACATTTTGCTTACTTAGCTATAATTTGTAATTTAATGTTAAAGTGATTGATCTTGTATTATATTTCTATCCATCGCTTACTCTCTCCCCCCCTCTCTGTCTCTCTCGCTCTTTATCTCTCTCGTAATCCGTTAGTCACTCTTTTTGCTTTTTTGTGAGTTTACTAGCCATGAGGTTCATAATTTCCCTCCGGGCTCGTGTCTTTTAAAACCCTTACTCGCCATATAACTGGCGAAAAGAGACAGAGAATAGGTTAAGTACTACAATTTAATCGTAGAGAGAGATAAAGAGAGAGAGAGATAAAGAGAGAGAGATAAAGAGAGAGAGGGGAGAAAGAGGGAACTAGATGAGTGAGAGAAAAAAGATCAGAAAAAGTGCAAAGATAGAGAACAGAAAGAGAGAAAAGACAAAAGAGAGGGAGAAAGAAAGAGGGATAAAAATAGAAAAAGAAAGAAGACAGAAAAATAGGGGGTGTAAAGGGAGAGGGTTCAGAAATAGAGATAGGGAGAGCGGAAAGAGACTGCCAAAGAGGAAAAGAAAAAGCAGAGAGAGAAAAAGTAGAAAGAAAGAAAGCGAGAGAGAGAGAGAGAGAGAGAGAGAGAGAGAGAGAAGGAAAAGTCTTACATAGAATTTTGTTATTTTAATTCAAAATTTAATTGACTTTTGCAAACTCACTTTATTATCATCCCAACCGTCTGGCATCAGCCTGGAAACCATAGGAACACCTTGTCTCTTCATAAATCCTTTCTTTTTTTTTTTTTAAATAAAAATGCGGTATTGTTTGATTTGATTCTAGAGAGCTTTGTT
This sequence comes from Euprymna scolopes, assembly GCF_053919585.1. Classification (NCBI taxonomy): domain Eukaryota; kingdom Metazoa; phylum Mollusca; class Cephalopoda; order Sepiida; family Sepiolidae; genus Euprymna; species Euprymna scolopes. The sequence goes on from NC_136486.1 coordinate 29,419,875, forward strand.
GTTTTAGACATTATATCCTTCAGCTCTCACGTATGGCACCCCTGCCGGGGAATACCAACAGCGAATTTTATTTCTATTTTATTCTCTTCTACGGCCCCGTGTTAGGAGAGTTTGATTTTTCTACCTTATACCGGAAGCGTATAAATACCGGATATTAGGTTGAATAATGATTCATAATCTGAATTTTGCTTGTTAAGTAAAAGAAGGTTACAAGTTTTCTTTTGTCTTTTACAATGCACAGGTTATATCATCATCATCA
>NC_136486.1:29422633-29432633 GCF_053919585.1 Euprymna scolopes
TTGATTATTGTTCACATTGTATATCTTATATATATATATATATATATATATATATATATACGTATATACACACACACATATATATACGTTCATATATATATACATACATATATGCATATACATGCATATATATACACACACACATATATATACGTATATATACATACAGACAGACAGACACACACATACATATATATATATATGTGTATGTATGTATGTATGCATATATAAGAATTAAAATGAAACGGTTTTAGAACTAAAACTCCGTGTTTCACCCAGCAGTTGCGCGGGCTTTCTCAAGAAAAAAAAAGCTACTAAGGCCAATTTTAGAGGTTTTTTATCATCATTGTTCGGCGAACCTATCCAAATCTATTATAATAAAAACAACATAAACGTTGACTTTACAGAATTCCTAATTTTCTAATTAAGCCCTTTGATTTTTTGCTAATATTACATAGATGTATATTGTGTATCTCTTTCTTTTTTCTTTCTTTTTGTTCTCTTTCTCTATCTCTCTTTCTTTGTATATATGGTGTAAATATATCTACATATGTTTATATATATATATATTTATTTAACATATATGTTTATATATTATACTATATGATAATTACATATATATAGTCATATGTATATATTATACAGCGTGTCCATAATGTTCGTGTGCGCTTTAAAAAATTTATAACGTTATTTATATTTACGATAGAAATAATCTGTAAAAAATGTTATAAAGTTTCATCTATCTAGTTTTAAGTATAGTTATTGAATAATTTTTCACCACAAAATTTGTAACAATTTTTAGATAAGTAAAAAATAAGTAAAAAATATTTTCTTTTGTTTTTCAGAATCAATTTGATCCCATGGCTTCAATTGAGGAAAAAGTAAACTGTGTCATTTGGTTGGCTGAATTGAAATCTACTATTGCTGTACAAAGAAAGTTTAGAATTGAATACAATAGAAAAGCGCCTCATATGAACACCATTGTTAAATTGATGAAAAAATTTAAGGAGACAGGCTCTGTCCATGATAAACCACAGTCTGGGAGGTCGTGTGTTAGTGACGAAAGTGTTGCTTCCATAGAAGAATCCTTTACTGCAAGTCCAAGAAAGTCTGTTAGACGGGTATCATTGGAGCTCGGGCTGCCAAAGTCTACTGTGCATAAGATTCTGCGGGCAAAACTTCATATGAAAATTCAATTACATCAACAGTTGTTAGAAGAGGATTATTATGCACGGCTAACTTTCTGTCACCAGTTCAATGAAAAACTTTGCAATGATGATGCATTTTGAGTAATTTACTGTTTTCTGATGAAGCAACATTTCACATTAGTGGTAAGGTCAACAGGCATAATTGCCGAATTTGGGGAACTGAAAACCCAAATGAAACTATTGAACATGAAAGGGACTCCATCAAAGTTAATGTGTGGTGTGCTTTGGGAATAAATCGAATCATAGGGCCATGTTTTTTTGAAGATCGTGTTATTAATAGTGACAGCTACTTAGATATGTTGCAGAATTACTTTATTCCGCAACTTGAACAATTAAACTTGAAAGATGATACAGGGTTTCAACAAGATGGAGCTCCTTGTCACTTTGCTCGGCGTGTTAGACAGTTTCTAAATCAGGAATTTCATAACAGATGTATCGGAAGGGGTGGACCATTTCATTGGCCTCCACGTTCGCCAGATTTGACTCCATTAGATTTTTTTATGGGGACATGTGAAAACAATTGTGCATGCAACCAAACCTAGTTCATTGGAAGATTTGAAAGCTAGAATAACTAATGTGATTTCAGGCATTACTATGAATCATTTGGCAAATGTTTTTTGTGAACTGCAAAATCGTATTACCCTTTGTATTGCTAATGATGGAGGGCATGTGGAAAGTTAAATAAAATTTCAATAAAAACTTAAAAAATATAAATTTACTTCTTTCAAATCCATTTTACAGATTATTTCTATTGCTAATACAAATAAAGTTATATATTTTTAAGTGCACACGGACTTTATGGACATCCTGTATTATAAATAAATATATGAAGCTTTATGTATATACATGTATATGCATATATATATATATATATATATATATATATATATATATATATATATATGTAGTTATATCTTATATGTATATTTTCATGTGTATATGCACAGATTTATTTATATGTATATGCGTGTACGTATTTATATCTTGATTTCAATTAGTTTTACTCTATCACAAGATATATCCTGAAAATTACAATTTTCTTGTGTTGTGTTACTCTTATTTATTTATTTCTTTTGTCTTAATAAAAGCTGGACGAAATGTTGCGTTTTAGATCTTCTTACATTTCTGTTTTTTGTTAACAACCTTGGATTTATTCATCTGTTTATTTTCATATATATATATATATATATATATATATATATATATATATATATGTATACTTGTCTATTTAAATAGAAAGATAAAGGTGAAAAATCAAGCCAAATAAAACAAAAAAGCAAATGCGAATTTCGAACATTTTATTAACAAAAAATGAGAAATAACAGAAAGCACGAGCCGCTTACACCATGGAACAATAACAGGATTTATTAAAGGGAAAAACAAAAGTGATTGAAGTGATACAAAAAATAAAATAAAATAATACAATACACAACAAAAATATATTGAAAAAATAAATGGTGTACATAAAAATGCGTTTTTATTTTGTATTTTTTTTTTCTTCTGATTTTGACATTGTGTTTGATGAATGTTTCATTTTTATCATATTGCGGAAACTTCTTTGCAAAACGATCATTTTTACTTTTCTTAGAACTCGATTTATATAGATATTGGATGTTTTCGCTTGAATTAGAATTTCACGCTTGGTAAGTGAGTCCCAGCAACAACTGATATTAGATGGGTAACTGTCATTCAAAACTACACTTGATCACCTTAGGAATAAGCGTATCTTTACAATGAATATTGGAACGAATGGAGTCTATGCATGTAGCATAGTCGGTGAAAATGCGGGGAATGTGAATTTGCAAATGTATAATCTAAATTCTGAAAGCAAGAAGAAGAACACAATAAACTAACAGATTTATTGTGAAAAGCTGTGTCCACAAATTGCCCACGATATAAGAAATTTAATGGATGACGAAACATGGACATGACAGCAATATAGTGCAATATACTACAAGTGCTTCAATTTAATTTCGTCAGCAATTTAGTGATTTCATTGCATCGTAAGATGATCCCTCAATTAAATGTTATGGACTACTATATTTGGATCTTTTTATTAGCAAAAACTCAGAAATATTGGTGCGATAAAGACTATATTAGTGGTTTGTTTGCAAAAAGCTACATTTTACTCTTTAAAACGGCATTCGAATTCAGAGTTCGAGAATAAAAATAAATATAAATTTAATAAAAATATCAAGGAAAACATTGAAGTATATCAATATAATGTGTTAAAAACATCTAAAAATAAAAATAAAAATTGAAAATAAAAATAAAAATAAAATAAAAACATCTAATTAAAATTAAAAATACAACACAGGAAAACTCGGGATTTAACAATTCTGTTTAATCGACAATTTTAGTTACTATAAACTTTAAGTCACCCTTTTTTCGTGTAAATTATTAAAAATTGTATTCCCCCTCCCAGTGTTTTGTTTGATATATTTATTGACTCTAGTTTTTTAAAAATTTTATTTTCACCTTAATCTGAATACAAAACCATGGAAAGTGTAGAGCTAACCCCCCTCCGTTCCTTTACGAACATGGTGATTCATACACCTGAAGAAGACCTAATGTTACATCGATCAAAGCATTGCGGAAATAGCACTGAAAATGAGAAAATTAGCCCGACTAATCCAAATAATACAAGCAAACATCCCTCATCTAAAAATTGAGAACTATAATAATTTTATGAAAATAATTATTTATAAAAACAATAAATAAATAAATAACCGTTTGACAAATTTCCCGCTCATCTAGAGGCATTATAATAGACCTATACTGTTCCGTCTGCCTGCTTCCCTCCGGACTACAACTTGGATGTCTTCAAGTCCAATGTTAACAAATTCCTTATGAACCGCCCCCTTTAGTAAACACTTCAGCAAATCTCCTCACTAACGTAATGTACTTGCAATAACCCTTATCCCTGAGTGGCTTCCGGGCCTTGATAAATGGTGATCACTGTGTAAAAAAAAAAAAAAAAAAAAAGGTCGTCTAAACCTGAGCAATTAGTTTGATTATAAATAAGTTCGTTTAAACCTTACCAAATTTTCTTATAATCCAGTGATACTCAATAAATTCGTTTAAACCTTAGCAATTTGTCCTATTATAAACCGATGCTCACTAAGTTTGTCTAATCCTTAGCAATTCGTCCTATAAACCGATACACAATAAGTTTGTTTAACATTGAGCAATTGGTTTTATTATAAACCGATACTGATACTAAGTGAGTCTAATCATTAGAAAATAGTCCTATTATAAACTGATACTCGCTAAGTTAATCTAATCCTTAGCAATGAATCTTATTATAAACTATTGTCCCGATATATGAAATTGTTTTTATTAGAATAAGTGTTTATTAAATGAAAAGAAATGAATACAACACAACATAAAAGACCAACCAAGATTATTTGATATTAATTAAAAGTGAATTATTTTTGGTTGCAAACATTTTATTTTATGATAAAACAATACGCAAATAGATTCAGCTTAGTAACCAAATTCTTATTTACCATTTCGAATGCTTTTTTAATAAAAACAATGCATTCATCGTAGTTACCTACTCTTTTTTGCAAATAGTAAGCAGCATTTTTTTTCCACGAAATTTCGCAAAACATTTTTCTTCGTACTAACTATTAGGACAATAGAAGCTAGCCAAAGATGAAACTTTACATTAAGATGAAACTTTACATACCCAAGTACTGTAGTATTATAACTCACGTAGAAAATATAAAATAACTAGATGAACGCCCGGCGTTGCCCGGTCGCTTAAACATGATATTTTAATTCGTACAGATTGCTTATGTGTGATTATGGAATTAATTCTCTATTAAATATTATATATTACGAGGAATAATTTGCCCGATGGACTAATTCGGAAAAAAACATGAAATAATAATAATAATAATAATAATAATAATAATAATAATAATTGTTGTGGAGACGCCTACTAATTAACATAGGCGGGTGAGTGAGATATATAAAGGTATCAATCACCAATACCGGGGGAGTTCGACAACGACCGCCAAATAGGCAAGACGCCTATGTTGCCTCCAGTAAGACATGCAACCCGCCACGTGCCGGAATATCTCCAACTGAAGTATATCTGAAGACATGTAAATATGTATATAATTTTCTTCCTAATATATTATTGTATACCTTTACTTTCCGTGTGCTTGTTAATTATTTGTGCAGACACAACAACAACAACAACAAAAATAATAACAATAATAATAATACTATTAATAATAATAATAATAATAATAATAATAATAATGTTTGCAATATCATGTCAGCTGATATCTGGACTTAACGATGAATAGCCTAAAAAGGTCACTTCTGATCAATGTTTAGTTTTAAAATATGCAAACGAAGAAATGATTTACGGCGATTTTAAATGGTATTACTTGTTTTATTGTAAGCTTAACTCATTAATAAGAAAAGATTAAAACAAAATGGTGAGGTAAATCCGTGCTTCAACATGAGGTCATTCGATCTGTAGTCGAATTCTCTACCATTGAGCTATATGACTTGACTTTTAAGAAATTATTTGCTGATATCTTATTATTTCCCTTGGCCTGTGTAACGTAAAATATTTCCCATTAAAAATTTTATTTTTTTACCCATAAGAAAGACAAACTATTTTTGGATCGGATATTTTCGATTTCCGATACTTATAGGATGAATTTCTGTACAAAACATATTTAAGAACACTGCTAAATATATAAATTAGCTTTGTGCGAAATCTGCAAAAGATAGGCTCAGTCGTTTCGGAACATATTAGGAAGGGACTCGCATACACACGCAAAGTGACTTTTTATATAATATTAGAGAAACAGAGATTATAACATAGATTTCTTTATTGCAGGGCTGGGAAGAAAATAATTCCGCAATATGTTAAAAATATAACATCAAAATAAAATAAATGTTTAGTGCAAAAGAAAATATTTTCCTTCATATTTTGAATGCGATGAATTGCTCATTTTACATGCGTATACGAAACCATGGTGATTATAAACGTAACCATGGTGATGAGAGACGTAACGATGGAGATAAATAATAGTGAATTTGATGACATTTTTGGTGAGTTATGTTTTGTTTTGCTGAGTGTTGTAGTTTTGTTATTTTTTTTTCATTTTTGGGCGATATAGAATGATAAATGTTCATGTAGACCTTTTTTACTGGGCGTCTTTTGAAGGGCAGCCATTTTGCTTCATTTAAATCATATTGCTGCTTTTGAAGAACAATGTTTTTCTTTGGTCAAAAATACAGTATAGTTAACATCCAAGAACTCATACACCCAAAAATAAACAACACATACTCTTATACAAAACATTGGGACGAAAGTGATATTTAAATGTTTTCTTAAACAGTGTAAATACAGAATAGTTAACACTCCAGAACTCGTAAAACCCCCTAAAATAACGGAATCTGCCATGTTACCAAGCGTGATAACGATGATTAATATTTATAAAACTGTTAATATCTGACAAATTTTTTCCTCAATTTAAGATAGCTGGTTTGGGATGGAATTCTGTTCTAATCCGTTTTATATAAAATGTGTTGTTTTTGACGAGTTCTCAGACGTAAACTATTCTTTAATTTAAGCCCATATGAACTTTAATTTCATTAAACAATTTGATAATTTGAAAGATGATTAAAATCATTTTCAAATGTCGCACAGATACAAGGCAGCGGCCATCTTGTCAATCGTTGAGTTTATAATTATATAATAATAATAAAAATAATTAAAAAAATGTAAGTGTCCGTTGTTATCTTTACATCGAAGACTTCAACATTGGAAAGTGATTTTGAACCTGTAAATTGTAGAATAAACAATAGCTTCTTGTCAGAACAAATATATCAACATAAATACAGTAAAGTTAGTTCATTTTTGTCTCTAAACAGAAGACAAAAAACAATACAACGATTGTATTAACTAATTATTTTTTTAAAAAATCGAAAGAAAATCGCTTTTAGAACAATTTGGTTACTCCACTTAACTATTTATAAAGCTCTAAGAATTCCTCGATGTTTCATTGTCCACCAGAAAAACTCAATAGCTGTTATCCTCATGTTATTGTTGGGCCTTCATAACTGGTGACCCGTTAACATAAAAATAAAGATTGTTACCGTGCTTCTCCCACCTCCATAAAACATCAACATGGAAGTACATCTCTCAACGTGCATTCCTCGTACAATTATCCCTAACCAATGTAATTATTTACAAACGCCTTGGAAAAATATATATTCGGACAATGTCTAAAATAGTCTACACACATACACATTTAACAGGTGAAAAAATCAGTTAACCTGATGATTGGTGATGGAAATTTGAAAAGAATTTCATTATTACAAGAGCGGCTCAACAAGAACTTATTTACATTACACTTTAAGCCGACCGTGATGAGTTAGTTGGAAAGAAGACCAAAGGAACAGGATTCTACAAATGGGTAGTTTCAAGAAAAAAAGGTTTGTTCATGGAATTTGCATTTAGATTCAGGCAGAGAGAGAGAGAGAGAGAGAGAGAGAGAGAGAGAGAGAGAGAGAGAGAGAGAGAGAGGAGAACATTGTTTATAGTGGTTGTAGCTAGACGAGTGATTTTGGAGATAGTTTAGCAGGAGAACACCATAGATTGAAGGTTTAACCACATTTATAATAATCAGGTTAAAAGGGATTATCTTTCAATCACATATATAATTATATATATATACATACATACATACATATATATACATATATATATATATATATATATATATATATATATAGTAAGTTATAAAATATATATGGCGATTAAGCTACACTGAATATTTCGCGTCTCATTCACTCTAGGACTCCTCAGGCTTATGCGCGAATTTTGTGGTTGTCCTTGGTTTTTATATACGCACCTTCTATTCTGATTTTTGTAAGCCAATCAGCTTTCTATTATCCACCGCGCCCTTCCTATCAACCAATGAACAAGCACTTACCGGACAAGGGTCTATTTGACCTCTGGTTGACCTGTTCTTTTGTGTGTGCTCTATTTAGCCTGGATATCTGGTTTCTTGACCTGTTTTAAATCTAGTTTTTTTTGTTAGTTCATATATGTATATATATCCATATATATATATATATATATGTGTGTGTGTGTGTGTGTGTGTGTGTGTGTGATAGTTTATGTATATTCATGTTTATTTAATTTATTTATTTGTTTATTTTCTATTCTTTTTCTTAGTTTTAAGTTTATTTTGTATTGCTATTCTAGAGTAAATTTTATTCTGTGAACACAGTTGTTTGCTATTTCTCTTCTACAGTTTAATAGATGTTGGGGTTTTTTAAAGTACAGGACAGCAAATTTTTCATGAAGGCATAATCTACATGGGTCGTCTAGGTATCTACATGTGGTAGCTTGTCTTATTATTTTCCATTCGACTACTGGCGAATGGCCGCTTTCCTTGAATTCCCAGTATTTATTTGCTAGCATTGTTTTCATACGGTGTTTCTAATTGTTGAATGTACATCTGTGGGTGATAGAAAGCTGATTGGCTAACAAAAATTTCAATAGAAGGTGCGTGTATAAAAACCAAAGCCAACCACAAAATTCGCGCATAAGCCTGAGGAGTCCGAGAGTGAATGAAACGCGGAATATTCAGTGTAGCTTAATCGCCATATATATTTTATAACTTATTAACTACCTCTACCTACGTATTCAACAATTTTGAAGTAAATACTTAAAGTTCACGCATAAATTTATACTTTCGTATATTAATTTTATATGAGTAAATTAGATAGTTATATATATATATATATATATATATATATATATATATATATATATATATATATATATATATATATATATATATATATGAAGAAATTCCATTTAAAAAAAAACATTGTAAAGTATAACGGAAAGCTATTGTTTGATTAAACCTTTAAAATGTTTCGATTTTTACAATGATGTTTATTTCATAATAAAAAATAATTTGAAAAATCGAAAATATAAAAAGGATATAACTGCATAATAGATTACTGCCGTTTTTAACAATGCTTGCATATATATATATATATATATATATATATATATATATATATATATATATAAATGCCCCAAACAGTGTTTCATGGTAAACAACTGATGATCCCTTAAAAAATCAATTATTACTGGTACTAGAGTGAATTCAAGAGAGCAAGTTGATGCAGTGATTGCAGGTGATTGAATGACTTACTGACTAAATAGTTTTCTAACGAATGATAAAATTTTTTTTTGTATAGTTTTAAAGGTTAAAAACTTTCAAGACTATATATATATATATATATATATATATATATATATATTCCAAGACTATATATATACATATGTTTGTCTTTACATAGGTAGTAATCTGTTGCTACACAGCCATGAGCATGTTTCGGCCTGTTAGTTTTAATAACCAAAGACTTCAAGCGGTCTAGCTTATATGAAAGCAAGGTTTGCTATGAAACCACCAGGTCTCTAGTTATTAAAACTAGCTGGCTAAAACATTCTTATGACTGTGACACATTCTTACTTATGTAAAGACAAATTAAAACAGTATGCCCTGCTCTACTAAGGTATTGAGCACTCTTGTATTAGCCTCGTTATACTTCATTATATATATATATATATATATTTGTGTGTGTATGTTATTTGTTTTTTGTTTTTGCGATACGTCTTGAATGAATTCAGTTATTTACGAAAGTTAATTTTTACCTAAATGCGAGTTGGGAATAATTTTCCCTTTAACCAATTTGGTACCCCCCGTGGGGAGCGGCATATATATTATTTTTAAAAT
>NC_136486.1:29437633-29497633 GCF_053919585.1 Euprymna scolopes
CCATACTTAGCATATAGCTATTCTCTGTAGCTTTGTAGAAATCACAATTGAAATATTTTAACTTCGTTAAGCGTTGTTTTACAAAGCGCACAATAGTTTACATGTTCGATATAACAGATAAAAACGATTAATAACTGAAATTTTTTGCACGTTTATGAATTTTTCATTGATGTTTGTTTTCATTGTGTTTATTATTTTTATGAGAGACTAACTATTAAAGACGACGAGAAATGTGTTCGTGAGAAAATGTCGACATGTCAATGCTTTGGAAATAGTTGACCATGAATAAGCATTCCATATATGGGCATAGGTTAGTTAGATCATCAAGGAAGGAATTTTTTTATAAACGTAAATCGGTTACAAATAGTCCACTCACAATGAATGATATGAACGAAATATAAAACACACTAAGTATCTATAATAAAAACTATAATATCTATAGCAATTTATGTGTTTCAACTTGTCATTAATCTAAAATATGCAACTGCATATAACACACACACACACACAAACACACACACAAACACACACACGCATATATATATATAAATAATTTATATATATTTATATCTATATATTATTTATAAATATATATATATATTTATGAATATAAATATATATATAAATATCCGGGCACTCCCAGGCTCATGAGTCTGCCATCGGCGATCACCTGTTGAGTATAAATAGGTGTGCCGATCAATATTCCGATGGGTGGTTTTCTGTTTTATACAGTGCTAGGTCGAACTATCATCTCAATATCATTGAGGCGTTAGTTATTAACAACTCTCGACCTAGCCTGTGTAGACAAAAGATTCTTAGACATCAGTTGGAGATATTCATTGATTTAAAACCACCTGAACAGTGAGATTTTTTTTTTTTTTTTTTTTTTTCTCCACTGTTCTTCCAACTGTAACCAAAATTCCCCTCTTCCCTCATTCGTTTTCTTAGTTTTTAATCTATCATTCTGACGTTTCCTCTTAGAGGGTCAGACGATAAGGCCTTAAGGAAAAATTTTAATTTCACCTGCCCATTTCTTTGTTTTTTTTGGTATTTAAATTAAATTATGTTTCCTCTGAAATTTCTCCTTCCATTCTGCTGTACCAAAAATTTACTTACATATAAATATATATATATATATATATATATATATATATGAATATATATATATATATGAATATATATAAGCATATATATATGAATATATGTATATATTCATATATGAATATATATAAGCATATATATATATATATGAATATATTTATTCATATATATATTCATATACATATATATATTCATATATATATATATATATATATATATATATATATATATATATATATGTCTGCGGATGTACCCATACCAACACTATATTTACAGATTTTACAAACGTTCAACCAACTTCATTGATGAAATGTATCATTATGTAAGTTTATCCTAATTCGAAGGCATCATTTTTTAAAACTTTTTTTATATACTTCTCCGAGTATTAATCTATTTCGAACTTTATATATTTCTGCACTAATCAGTAATATTATAGCAAGTCTTAATATTTATTTTTTAAAAAAAGGCGTAATTTTTTCCTGGGGGACAGTTCTGTTTCGTTGTATCACAACTCATTATTGCCGTTAGACTAGCACCTCTCCTAAACCGAGGATTGAAACTAGAACCATCGCGTTGATAGTAAGCATTTCTACTGATCGACCCACGAGAGCGGTGCCCGCAAATAACCTCGCCAAATATCTATTTTAAACAAATATCCGTCGACCAGCTCTATAATTCTCAAACTGCTTATTTATGAACAAACATGTGTGTGTATTCGTGTGTGTATGCGTGTATGTGCATTTGTGTGAATAATTAAAAGGGCATGTTATGAATTCCCACAAGGTAATTAATTTAAGAACGAGAGCCATTCCAAAAAGTCACTTAGGTTTTATTCCACTAGTATGGATCAGAAGGGATTTTAAATTGTACTGGTTTGATGACTGAATTTATTCATTCATGACCAGAATGTTTCATCTCTCTGTTGCAGATATTGACGGTGTCAGACCCTGAAAGCAACTTCTGTCATGGACGGGCGTCAGAAGCAGAGATGCGTTATTGAATTTCTGGAGAAAGTGCATTGAAGATGATAGTGACTATATACAAAAATACATTCTGGAACGCGAAAGGTCGCTCGTTTTAATTGTACCACTTCCGTCGTCGTAGCTCTTCAATAATTTGAGTTAAAAGAATAGGACGCTGGCTTTTTGGAACGACACTCCTTCGGCAAGACGCGCTTCGAACGCCTATGCACAGTGATCAATCATCGTTAACAGAAAGGCACTAAGAATGGTGGTGACTATCTAATCTTCGTAGCTCTTCAATATTTGGAGTTAAAAAATAGAAGGTTTTAATTTTGAAAAGACCCTCGTATATATGGAATAGTCTCATCCTGCTGCAAATAAGCTGCTCTTCTGTTTAATGCTAATTTGTGAAGATTATAGTGGGCTAAAGGAATGTATTCACAATCATAACCGACGTGACAATCAACCTAATTTACTAACTTGAATTAAAGAATAAATTAATGCTATTAAAATAAATCAATTTCAATCTGGAATTTAATGAAACTTCCTTAATCCGAGTTAGAGAAAAACAGCACGTGAAAAACCATAGAACCTTTAAGTACTTTCATATCAGTATGAGCCATCTACACACTTAAAGCCAACCTTTACACACACACACACACACACACACACACACACACACACACACACACACACACACACACACACACACAAACATTATGTTTAAAGAAGTCGAAACGACCAACATTTAGCATCTTTAAAAATTTTCTTTATTGCTTAATATTTTTTTAATTATTAGACGTGTTTCGAGCTTGTACTTCTTCGGATATTATTTGAATTTAATACTTTAAGAATGGGCATTGTTACTTTTCTCTCGTTATAATCACATTACCTTTTACCTTTTAATATATGTGTGTGTGCGTGTGTGTGTGTGCGTGTGTATCATATATGTGTGTGTGTATGTGTGTATGTGCGTATACGCAGAGATGTATGTGTTTATGTGTGTTATTTATAGTTAGATGTGAAAAAATTAAGCTCAATATATAATCTTTCATTTTAGAGCGTCTATGAAAAAAGCAATATTAAAAGATTTCGGTAACGATGCATTTCTTATTTGCTAATGAATCTGCATATATATATATATATATATATATATATATATATATATATATATATATATATATATATATATATATACTTAGTTTTCTTTTGGTGAAAAAGAATTCCAACAGAGTGCTCTATTATAAGCAAAAATTTCAAAAATAGAGCGTAATATTTGTATTTTATTTTCAGAAGTTTAGATAAGATAAGCCATCGGTACCGTCGGTTTCAAACCTGTTAATATGGAACCATTTTAGGTCCCACTATCAAGGCTTCTTCAGCTAATCTTTCTCATCAGTCTATAACTGGAAGTGGAAACATACACATATATTACTCCTATATGTGAATGTTTTGAGAATTTTATTTTTTTAATCCTAGCAGCCATCAGAGGTGCTGGAAGGCAGGGTAGAATTCAGCCCTTTTTTGCCTTTGTCAAGTAGAATGCCTACTCTTCTTTACCTGGTGTGACTGGTGTAATCATCATCATCATCATCATCATCATCATCATCATCATCATCATCATCATCATCATCCACCGCAGACACAAATATATATACACACACACACACACACACACACACACACACACACACACACACACACACACATATATATATATATATTTATATATATGCGTTAATGTGAGTTTCAGTTTCTTTTTTGATGTTTTAAACATAGTTTCTGTGTGGCAGATTCCTAGAAAAGTGTAGACATATAATTCTGTACTTTGTTTGTATCAGTGGTAACGAAACGGAGCGTAAAGAACTGGGTCTCTTAAAGAATAAATAAAAACAGGGTCAGTGCGATCAAATTCTTTATTGCTTACTTATAAGTATGCATGTGTATGTACGTATATAATTATAAGTGTGTGTATGTATGTATATATATATAATTCTGTAGCAAGAGATCACCGATGTAAACATAAATTATAAATGCGAAATGAATAATATATATGTATGTACGTATATATATATATATATATATATATATATATATATATATATATATATATATATATAATGATGTAGGTGTTAAGATGGCTTCTCAACTGTCGGAATTGATGTGGTGACTGTGCCCGTGTCATATCGCATGCGTGGAGCTTACCTCGGTGTGTCCCTCGATGGACTTAGTCGTTGCCATGTCGTTGGGACTTGTGAGGACGACGGGCACGAGCCGGTTCTGTTCTTCTACATAGTCGGAATGCACGGCCGACAAGGAGACGCCCGGCTGGTACTTTTTGCTCCCGTTGGCTTTCAGGTGTCGCTGGCGGTAGCAGCGCCACGTGCAGTAAGCGAGAATGATGGCGTAGGTAAAACAAAGGAATCCAGACACCACGGCTATCACCACTGTTTTGCATGCTCCACCGCAGCCTGACTCCTGGGGGTGACTGGGGACGGCTTCGTTATCTGGATCCGCAACAAGAGAGATAAAGAGAATGATACATTACGGAAGAGGTTCAAAATCGTCAACATTAGTACGCAATGTTATTTATATGGTTATTATAATTACAACATTTAAACAGAACTAGAAGAATACCGGTCCCAGGCAGGTAAAACAAATTTCCTAATCAGAACAGCTTTGAACAACTTCATGTCCGATTTCATGTATTAAACTCAAGATATACTAATACTTACCTTTTTTTTTAATTCAGTTTTCACCCCAAACAAGGCATAGTGCCACTTTGAAGTAGGGGGGGGCTATTATCGGGACATAAGTTGCAGGAGTATTAGGAAGGGAGATGAGTAGCAAGATGTCTGTTCACATTACACTTGAACTTGTCAGTACAGTTGGGAAAGCAGAATCCCGGAAGTGAGTTTCAAAGTCTAACAGTGCTGGGGAAGAAACTATTGGAGTAGAAGACTTTCTTATACCTAGGAATCTCTACTGTGAAAGGGTAGGATTTAGTTGCTTGTCGGGTTTGTCGGGGGTATTCACGTACAAGTGCTTGTAGTTCGTCAGAGCATTCACCATTAAAGTATTTGTAGAACATGCATAGGGATGCAACATTTCGTCGATGGGATAGAGGCTGAAGCCTAGGTGACAGTTCTGGAGCGATTAGGTTGGCGACTCTCTTTTGAACCCTGTCCAGGAGTGAGACACAAGTAGCAGATGCACCAGCCCAAATGTGACCAAAGTACTCCATACATGGGAGAATAGATGCCTTATAGAGGTACAGGATACTTTCAGGCGTAAGTAGTTTTATAGCACGGTAGAGAGAGCCCACCTTCTCCGCAGTAGTCTCTCAATGTATCTATTCTATTTCATGTTCCCTGTAAACGTTAGGCCGAGGAGTTTAAAGGAAGTACTTTCGGGTAATGTGTTCTTGGCCATTGCTATTAGTGCTTCTTGTAATTATTAAAGGAAACAAGTTAAGACTTGGCAGCATTGAATGTGACGATCCATTTTTGTCCCCATTCCACTTCAGATTGGAAGTCATCCTCTAGTGTTTTTGCCATTTCCTTAGATATGTGTTCATTTGTCCTTATTACCTCATGTTTAAAATCCGTTACACATTTGATCATAACTTATAACTTCATTTAGATTCAAGATAATATCTAACATGCGAAGACTACATAGAATATATATATATATATATATATATATATATATATATATATATGCAGGCATCCACATACAGTACTGTATATCACTTCCAAATATGCTCAACCCAAGATAGGGAGCATTATAGTCATGCACAAACAGTACTGTTCCGCTGTATCACAGCTCACCAGTGATGCTAGACATGCAACTACCTCAAGCCAGGATCGAAAACAACCTGCCCAAGCGACAGTCAAAGCTTCTCACCACTACGTTATTCGGTTATCACCGTGTGGGCAGTGAATAAACGATGTTTTGACATAATAACATGCTTAATACGGGAATGGCAGTTTGTATATCACTTCCCAATATGCTAATCCCAATACATACTTTCCGATTCTCGTGTGTTCTGACTGAGTTGAATGGCCAAATAAAGAATTTCATGGATAAGGACCTCGTATGTCTATAGAGACAATAAGTGCATTGCGACTGTACACACACTTATTCGCGAGGAACTAAAGATGCGACCGATTTGCGTGGATGTCCTAGTCCACGTCTCTATCCTTGTCACAGGCTATTTGACCAAGATGGATATTGAGACAATTATTCAATATCCCTATAGTCCACGCCTTGCTCCCTGTGACTTTAGGTCATTCCCTAAGCTCAAAGAAAACCTTAGAGGCTATCGTTACGAGACAATTAAGAAGATGAAATAGGCTGTGACGAGGATTATTGACACGCTCATACAGACGACTTACACGGGGCCTTCCAGAAGTTGTTGAAACGGTACAAATGCATTGCAGCCGGAGGAGAATACTTCGAAAGGGAGTTTCATGTGTGTACTATCAATAAATGTACCCATGGGAAAAAAGTCTGGAAACTTATTGAAGGAACCTTGTAAATCTATGCTTGCGCTACTTACAATCGAGCAGAATTAAACAACCGCAAGCAATAAAGTCAACCAAACCCTCTCATCTGCGTAATAAAATGTGCACACTCGCCTCTCATCTAAACCATACTGGCTAACAGGAAATGGAATTAAAAATATAGGTCTTCACTTTTAGTGCTAATCGACACATATATCCGAACGAGACTACACTCGATACACACAGTGACCCCTCTTAATTTAAGAAATGATCGTTATGCTTACCATTTGCAATCACCATCCAGCCAACCCTTTATCCGCTACTCTGGCTACACAAGCAACGAAAGAAAACAATATTGAACTCTAGACACTAATTATAAACTGATTTATTTTCCCCCCAAGTGTATTCATTTTCATATCAATCCATCAATATATCCGGAAATAACTTTTTTCCGATCCTATCAAACACATCCGGAATATGACTCGATCCCGAAATACAAATCGGACCAATAAAACCAAAAACAGATGCCAAAAACATTCGGATAATAGGCGCGTTTATCATTCTCATCATCGCAATGAAATCGATACACACACACACACACACACACACATACACACACATATATACATATATATAATTAGATATGTATGTATGTATGTATACAAAGTTAAAATAAAAAATAAAAACTTAGCCCGATCTCATTATAATATTACTTTATTTCAATTGGACCTTTTCAAATGAGTGAGTTGGTCAAGATTTGACATCCGACTGGAGAATGATAAAAAAGAACTCGTATCATAATTCCTCATTCGTACCGCAAATATTAACTAGCTCACTCATTTACAAAGGCCCTTTTGGGTTTTAAATAAATTTATAATGAGAGTAGGTTAATTTTTTTGCTGTTTATTCTGCTAATTTTTATTTTTGTGCTACACATTGGGGTATCCGTTGCAAATTCAATTGATGACTGAAATGATGCATTGATGAGCTAAAATTTCATCTTATTGATGCTTTGTATTAAAAAAATTATAGCTGAGCAGAGTTTAAATATAATTGATCAAAGGTTATTAATGTATAAAAAATTGTATAATAAATTTCGTATAAAAATATGCATAAACACATACATGTTTTATTTGACGGGTATCAATACTATCTAAGTAAACAAATATTAACTAATTATAAATGATAAAATAATAAAATATTAAATAAAATATTATTACGTTAATAAATATCAATACGAATATAATCTATTAATACGTGAATTTTATGTTGATGACATTACATGAAAATTTAAACATGGCGGAATAAATTGAAAAATAATTGCAACTTCTCTTCCAATTTCGAATTTTGTAATCATCCCTTTATTTGCTTTTAAAGTTGATGAGTTCTTTTTTCTTCTGATGAATTAAGGGCAGAACAAATTCAATAACTGACCCAATAATTGCATGAATTATTCTACGCTACAAAGCATTTGCCATCAAGAATTGTGAATCGCAATGTACTAAAAAATAAAAGGTAAGATGGTCAACATCTTTAAATTTGGCATATAGACTTTTGCTATTTATTTGTATACTAGCGAGGGTTACCCGGCGTTGCTCGGGTGTTTGGATGTGTGTGTGTGGAGGGGGGTTAAAAAAAAGTAAGTATGAGGATCGAACCCGAACCGTTGAGGCAAAGTTGTAAATTAAAGTGTGAAAAATAAAGTGCGACGTTAACCATTGCCCTACCGCGAGATGCTAACGGAAACACATTTGAATTTATTCAATTACTTGGATTTAGCAGGTGCCCGTTTTAATGAGGTCAAGTTTGACTGCGGGATAGTATTCATTTACTGCTGAACGCTTTTTTCCCCTCCCCCAAGATGTTATAGGAAAAAGACTAACCCACATGCGGCGAGCGACAAATATTGAATATTTATCTTCCCGAAATCGAGCAAATTAAATAGACAGGCGAGCTTCGTCGTTAACTGTGAGATATTACGATTTACATGTGATATAAAAAGTTTCACAAAGTTGTGAAGGGATCGACCGCTTCTCTGAAAAAAGCCTTTTGTTGACATACAGAAGAAGCGAACACACATACATACATACATACATACATACAGACATACAGACATACATTTTCGCTTTTATATATATATATATATATATATATATATGTCTGTGTGTGTGTGTATTTGCGTGTGTACATTTACATTAATATATATGTATTAAGATATTTTAATGTGAGCTGATATATAATTATTTCCACAATCATACAACGTGGAAGCTCGCACATGGCATGAAAGCTTAAGCCAATGCATATACAGTAGATATATGTTAACAATGTCTACCTCGGATATAAAGATGGATATATATATATATATATATATATATATATATATATATATATATATATACTTATATATATATAGCGCAAATTTTTAGTAGTGTGACTAAGTTTCTCTATTCGAAATTCACGCTAGCCATGTAACTCACATCGATTCAGACTTTACGATAGCCGTCAACACTATCGCTCGTGTACCTTCCTCCGCCCACTAGAGGCCACCCCCTCGAGTTAATATTACCAGCATAATAAAGAATATAAAAAAGGCAACTATGACTTCTATGAATAAGCTGTTATAACAACGAATGTCTCAGAAAATAAAAAAGAAATAAATGATGTTATTCTTTAAATAAAAATATATTATATAAACAGAAACTATTTATTTTTACAATCGGAAGTTTATTTAAATAAGGGAGGGATGATGTATTCGTTTATATATTAACTAGCATGGTTGCCTGGCGTTATCCGGGTGTTTGTAGGTGTTTGTTGAGCAAAAGAATAAGTCGTAGTTGGCAGGCAGTCTCGAACCCGTGACGTGAAGGCGGAAAAGAAAGTGAAGGTGTGTGTAAGGGTGTTTGTTTAGCAAAAAAAAAAAAAAAAAAAAAAAATTATGTGGTAGTAGGCAGATTCGAACCTGTACCACGAAGGAGGAAAAGAACATGAAAAAAATGTGACGATTTAATGTTGCACCCATCGCCAAACCAAAAGTGACCTCGGTTTGAATTAAGGGTAGTCAATCGAAAAGAGGCGATGACTTTCGAAAATATCGGCGAAAAAAAGCGACCCCTCCCTATAGAAAAGTGCCCCGTTGAGGGTGAAGGAATTAATATTTTTGGACAATTTTTCGTTATTTGTCGTCCGAAGGGTCCAGATTCAAAATGTTACCCATCTAGTGAAAAAATGTCGACTCTGTCGAAAGTTTTTGTGAAATATACAAATACACATACATGCATACATACATTTAAACAGACAGGTGATATTTATATTATAGATTACTAGAAAAGATACATACACTTCTCGCAAAACTTTGCTGTACGCTCCATTTAAGAAGCGGCGCACCAAATATGACCTTACCCCTTGACCTTGACCCTGAAAATGATGTGCACCATCCCTAGGTGGGGATCATCATCATGTCGGGTTTGGTCATGTGGTGTGGGCTGTAGGGGAGTATATATACATAGGCTATGATCTTGACCTTTGACCCCAACCTTGAAAACTTGTGTCCACCATTCCTAGGTGGAGGACCATCATGTCGCTACCACTTTATATATATATATATATATATATATATATAGATATATATATATATATATATATATATATAGATTGCCTGCCCTTATATGATTTAGCACTAAATTGGAAAATAAATATGGAAAATATCTTTCCTTTCATTGAAAAAAACTTGAAATGTTACATCTTATACTGTTATATTTTCTAGGATTATTTATACAGTTATAGAAAAATCATTGTCTTTATCTATTATATAAAGCGCAACTCTCTGTCTGTGCGTGTGTATTTCCAGCTAAAAGTCCAAAAAACTACAAAGCAAACTCTCAGAAAAATGGTATATTTTGATCGGCGTTGCCCTGGATGATAAATATATAAAATTTCAAAAACAATATTTATTCCTTCATTCTAAACCTGCACAGAATTCGCTAAGGACTCTGTTGTCCAAACATGAAATATAATAGAAGAAACATTATTTTGCATAGAGTTGTATCCCTAACCGTGACTCAAGTAGTTTTTGTGTATGTGAGTATATCTTGGAAAAGTATGAACTGTGCGAGGCAAAAAATAAAAAAGAAGAAAAAAAGAGATTAAAAAAGGAAGAGGAAAGATATATACAGATGGAAGTTATTTTACAATTTTGTCCCGGACAATGGCCGATAGCTTGCTAGTAAAAATATATCATTAATTTTCTCTCATATCAATAAACATTACAGCTCCTTAAGCAAAAGTTGAATTCTATTACGTATTATCTTCAATGCGATTCTTACTGAATGTTTTCAGAAATTATGAGTTTGTTTTGCACGCAAAACGATTATCTCTATATTCTAGCAGGTAAGCCGTTTCCGTATGAAAAGCACTTTAAATGTACGGTATGAAGGTAACAGCACTCTCACAATAATAATTTCTCTTACCTAGACCCGAAACACCGCCATAGAAATAAAGTTAAAAATTAATTAGGGTAATTATTCCATCTATATATATTAAAAAATACTACACTGACAATCGATTGAGCGGTAATTAAAACACTAGATAACAACATTTATTGTTTTGTTAATAGTCTAGCGAGATGTTAAAATGTTTCCAAATGCCAAACTGAAGAAGATTACACAGATTTGTCATCGAATAAACACGTTTTTGATTATCAATATTTTTTTTTTTGCCGTAGTCGATCATATTTTTATACAAGAGTTGTGAGGGTAGAATAACTGTGAGAACCTAGCAACTATCTCTAAAATATTTATTGTTCAACAAGATTCGTGTAGAGAACTGATTATTTCACCCATCTGACATGTGACACTAACAGAACGTGATTATCTATTAGATATTAACGAGCTTCCAATTCATTTGTCCTGTTATAATTGGCCTCACGACCAACCGTCGCGGTCTAATCGGGAGAATGTCAAAGGTCGTCTGTAGGGATCAAGTGCTACAACTTGAACTTTCGTCCGTAACTCTCGAAGAAATGGGAATACAACAATGTATATTAAATGAAAACTCTCAGTTTGACAAGTAACGAAGATACACATACACGCATATATATATATATATATATATATATATATATATTAATATATTAATATATATATATATATATATATATATATATATATATATATATGAGAACAAAGAATTAATAAAACATGTTAAAACACTTTAACAAGGGTTAAAACATTTAATTTTAAAGGAGACACAAATATATATTATATCTATATATTATTATATTTATATAATTTATATTATATTATATTATATATATATATATATGTGTGTGTGTGTGTGTGTGTGTGTATACTAAGTTATAGTATTCAAGAATTGAACGAGGTTATTAAGAGTCCTTTATATAAAAAAAGAAGTGCAGAATATATTTTTATTGATGTAGACAAATTTATAAGGTCGCGACAATGGACATGCTAATGTTTCGGACAGATGGTTGATTAAAACCACAAGTCCACAAGTTCTATTTTAAGTCGCATGGCGAGCTTTTAGCCAATCATTACAAGTTGTTTCAATAGACAGGTCAGTAAAATTATCCTGCCGATCTCATCTGGCGATCAAAGCCAAAATAAATTAGGAGGACAAAGATTCTTTCAAATCACATAGGAGTATCAAAAAAAAACAAGAGTTGAAGTGTTGGATAGAGAGTGGGGAAGGAGCAATAAAAGAAAAAAAATAAGGGATGGAGAGAGAAATGTGGATTGTATTTATAGTTAGAATTGAAATAAAAAGTAAGAATAGATGGAAAGAAATTAAAATGAATTAAAATAAACAAAGAAGATCTTTTGTTAGAAGGGGAAAAATAATAGCATTAAATATAAACTATAAAATAGAATAAAGTAAAAAACTTCAAAATAAGAAGAAAAAAATAAGGAAAAAATGAGTTAGAAAGAGAGGCAGAAGGGAATAAAGAACGAAGAAAAGCATATCTAACACGTGTCAAAAGAAAGCAGCAGTAGTTTGCGCATGCTTACAATTTAGCTCTACTAACGTATAGAGAACTTTTTCCCTGTTGTTTTTTATTTTACCAAATATACCTCCTAACATATATATTAATAAATGTACATATATTTTTTAAACAAACGTTGTTAAAGACAACAGAAAGCGTGTCCTTAACAATGTTTGTTTAAATGAAAAAATGCTACCGAAATATATGCATATATGTGTGTATGCGTGTGTGTGTGTGTGTGTGTGTGTGTGTGTGTGTGTGTGTGTGTGTGTGTGTAGTAAACCCCGGGATGGGTTGCCCTAGGATACTTTTTTTTCAAGTTACGATGTAGAATACGATGTTTTTCCGGTTCCTGGTTACGATATTTGCCCTGCCTCATGGTATTATTTATAATTTTATTTGATTATATACATGTCTATTACAGACTGTATTTTGTTTACTAATATTTAATGCCGTATCCCGGGCGTTTACTACGCATATATATATATATATATATATATATATATATATATATATATATATATATATATATATATATATATTGGGGGTTTACTACGCATATACATATATATATATATATATATATGTATATATATATGACTATTTAATTCACTCACATAAAATTAATATACGAAAGTATAGATTTATGCGTAAACTTTAAGTATTTACTTCAAAAGTGCTCAATACGTAGGTAGAGCTAGTTAGTAAATTATAAAATGTATATGGCAATTAAGCTACACTGAATATTCCGCGTAACATCCACTCTAGGACTCTTCAGGCTTATGCGCGAATATAAAAACGACAAACAACCACAAAATTCGCACATAAGCCTGAAGAGTCCTAGAGTGGATGAAACGCGGAATGTTCAGTGTAGCTTAATCGCCATATATATTTTATAACTTACTATATATATATATATATATATATATATATATATATATATATATTATAGGAGAGTCACCATTTATCAAGGCCCGAAGGCCACTTTAGGATAAAGGTTAACGAATGACAGGAGGTCGGTGACACAACACCGCATGATGGGTTAAATTCGATAGTTTAATGTGATGGTTCAGGAATTACTTGTTTACATTTGTCTCGTAAACGACCATGTTGAAATCAGGTGGAAAGAAGGCCCACGGTATTGTGTTCCATAAGGAGCCGTTAAAGGAAACCCAACGTTCTTAGAAGTACTGTTTAGTTTTCGGCACAAATAGAGTGAGAGATATTGTGGCGAATGTTTATCAAAAGACGAGTGTTTATTATGAATGTTCTTTATGTGGATTATAGATTGGAGCTCAGTCGAGTAGTTGCCTTGAAAAGAATCATAACTCGCAACGTCTTTTCTGTAAAAAAAAAAAAAAAAGCTGCAGCAAGAACAAAAAAAATGACATTGCTTATTAAATGTACCTATTTACTATGCCTCCCCACGGGACAGAGTTAGACACCAGGGTCGTTTTTTAACGTGGAGAAAAGGTACAAAAATAAAAAATAAATTGTCTCAGTCGTGAAGGACTGATCCTCCACCTAAAGAAAACAAGAAATGGAAGTGCAGCATCTGAAGGACAGATACTATACTTTGATCTTGACCAAAAGGCCAAGAATGCTTAATAGATGTAGAGGCCAGTTTTGAACTCGGTCAATAAAAAACACGGCGCGAATTTCACTTTTATATATATTTATATTAGCTGGACGCCCGGCGTTGCTCAGTCGTAAAATACGCTTAAATAAGATATTTTGATCAATGCAGGTTTCGTATTTATTATTATTTTATATTGAACCCAATATATAGTAATGATTTATAAAGTTAAAAAAAATGACTCGTGTACCACCACCGAGAATCGAAACGAAAACGTTGGACGCCCGGCGTTGCTCAGTCGTAAAATACGCTTAAATAAGATATTTTGATTAATGCAGGTTTCGTATTTATTATTATTTTATATTGAACCCAATATATAGTAATGATTTATAAAGTTAAAAAAATGACTCGTGTACCACCACCGAGAATCTGAACTACGCCGCCATCTTGGTTACTGATCTGAACTACGCCACCATATTGGTTACTGATCTGAACTACGCCGCCATCTTTGTTCAACATAATATCTCAGAACTTAAGAGGTTACCTACGCGACGGACCGCTTTTGATTCTTGGTCGCCATCTTGGTTACTGATCTGAACTACGCCGCCATCTTGTTCAACACAATGTCTCAAAACTTAACAAGATTCCTGATGGTAAATATATAAAAGCTTGGTTTTGGATGCATTACAAGTAACTGTCGACCTTACACTCTATCGGACCACATGCTCAAGATCGGATGAGAGCGATACAGAGAGATTATGGTCTTTGATGAACTGTGTTGCTTTAGATGGTAATATTGTCTGCATAAATGTCAACGAATGATATTAAAACGTGAGTTGGGCAATCATTGATAAAGATAAGAAAAAGAGTTGGACTCAGGATGGATCCTTAAGGTGCACCAGCGTTGATATATTCTTTATTCTACAAAAATTTTATATTTTTACAATGTGATTCTCTTTAAGTGTTTCTGAAGGTTTAAGTTACGGTTACTGAAGGTAGAAGGTTCAATTCTCTGTGGGTGACTGAAAAATATAATTGCAAATAACTTAGGATCTCTATCCAGTGATGGCTGACGGAACAAGTGCACGTTACCCCCGTGAAGTAAATAAAGGGTTCTTGATTGAATTTCCGGCCAAATTTCCGAGTTCGACAGAAACATTCCCGAGTTCGACAAGATAGACCTGATGAAGAAGATCGGAGGTTAAGTCGGCCTAAACGTTGTGAAAATCACACTTAAGAAAAATACATCAGTTAAGAATAATAATTATAATGCTCACATCAAACGCAAATGAAATTATACACGATGTATTAAGAGCGATGGGTGACGATCACTTAATAAACAGACTTAGTATAGAATTTAACATAATATGCGAACTAATAACACTTTACAACAAATTTCAGTTTAAAAAAATGCGAGGGAGATAACTAAATTTACTAAGTGAATAACACTGGGCGATAAATTTCAAGTTAAAAAAAATGTACATGGCCATAGAAGACCTGTTTCAGTGTAAGAAAAATATCCTGATACTAAATCTGACCTGTATTTCTCTAGATTAGGCACCGTTTTTATGTATTATAAACCATATTTTATTATCAATAATTATGAATGAAAAACAGAATTGTCAGTTTAAACAATATTGTCCTCTTAACTCTCTTTTGTTGCGCTTTATCCTCCATTTTTTTTCTATTCCAACAATAGTCTGCCAACATGACAGGATTCTATTTTCGTGTAAAAATTTTATATTTTTACAATGTGATTCTCTTTAAGTGTTTCTGAAGGTTTAAGTTACGGTTACTGAAGGTAGAAGGTTCAATTCTCTGTGGGTGACTGAAAAATATAATTGCAAATAACTTAGGATCTCTATCCAGTGATGGCTGACGGAACAAGTGCACGTTACCCCCGTGAAGTAAATAAAGGGTTCTTGATTGAATTTCCGGCCAAATTTCCGAGTTCGACAGAAACATTCCCGAGTTCGACAAGATAGACCTGATGAAGAAGATCGGAGGTTAAGTCGGCCTAAACGTTGTGAAAATCACACTTAAGAAAAATACATCAGTTAAGAATAATAATTATAATGCTCACATCAAACGCAAATGAAATTCTACACGATGTATTAAGAGCGATGGGTGACGATCACTTAATAAACAGACTTAGTATAGAATTTAACATAATATGCGAACTAATAACACTTTACAACAAATTTCAGTTTAAAAAATGCAAAGGAGATAACTAAAGTTACTAAGTGAATAACACTGGGCGATAAATTTCAAGTTAAAAAAAATGTACATGGCCATAGAAGACCTGTTTCAGTGTAAGAAAATATCCTGATACTAAATCTGACCTGTATTTCTCTAGATTAGGCACCGTTTTTATGTATTATAAACCATATTTTATTATCAATAATTATGAATGAAAAACAGAATTGTCAGTTTAAACAATATTGTCCTCTTAACTCTTTTTTGTTGAGCATTATCCTCCATTTTTTTTCTATTCCAACAATAGTCTGCCAACATGACAGGATTCTATTTTCGTGTAAAACGTTTCTCCGTCACTGAACTATCCTGATGGACTTTCTCGCCATATTGATCACTCAAATGACTAAGATTCTCCGTAAATTTCTTCGGAAGTCAAGTATCATGCTTCAATCGTACTTCAAACAGAAACATTCATTTTGGACGCGCCTTTGTAATATCAAACGATCTACTGTTGATTTTATATGTCAGGCTTTTCGACTTGTGCAGTAGTATAACTTCTCAAATGCACTTGTGATGTTAGGCAGTGTAAGGTGTTAACTTTGGTCAAAATCGCATGTTCTTTCATCAGATTATTTCGATTATCGATACTTATCGAAGGCATTCCGATACAAAACCATGTAAGAACACTGCCAAGCACATATAGTACCTTTGTGTGAAATTCGGTACAGCAGTTTAGGAGTTCATAGGGAACGAAACACAAACAAAGTTTATTTCATATAATAGAGTAAATAGAGATTACCAGTGTAAATACCATTATTTTTTAAAATTCTGGTTTACTATAATATGCTTAATCTGTCGATATATCTATAAAAGTGATAATGTATGTGTGAGGAGAATTCCCAGCCTATATTCTTAACGAATTTTTGATCGACAGACATGGAATTTGGTATATAGGATATTCAGACATGTGGAATAATTTTTAATCTGTTTCCATCCGGAAAAGGGGCTGCAAAGGGGTCAAAATTTAAAATATCGGTACGTAGGGGGAGTATCGGATTTTTTTTTTTTTTTATCTATTTGTCGACTGTTTCACGAATGCGAATGCGTGAATCGTTTTCATGACGGATTCCTTACGTTAAGAATAAGTAGGTTTGAAAACACTTTTTAAAGATCATGCCAAGCTGGCCTAATGGTTATCCTACTTGACTCACTGCCTCTAGGCTTGGTTTTTGATCTCAGCTCGAGTACTTTTTTTTACTTACAAGAAGTGAAATGTTTAGAAAAAAAAACATAATACTCAGATGCACATGTCTCAGTTTTTGTATGAATTAAAATATGATATTACCGCGTATTTTAC
Source organism: Euprymna scolopes (assembly GCF_053919585.1). NCBI lineage: Eukaryota > Metazoa > Mollusca > Cephalopoda > Sepiida > Sepiolidae > Euprymna > Euprymna scolopes. The sequence goes on from NC_136486.1 coordinate 29,455,329, forward strand.
GACCGGGCAACGCTGGGCGGCCTGCTAGTCATTGATAAAATTTTATATCAAGGATTATTGAAATCCTAGCATATCTAATGCTACTATCTAGAATGATGATTATGTCACCATGGTTACAGTGTTTACAATTTATAACAATATCGTTATTGTTGCCGATGCTATTATTGGACATATTGCTCATCTTAATATCTGTAATACTGTGATTTCTTTTTGTTGTTCAATAAAGATGGGAAATTTAGTTCAACGACGAAGCGCTCTTTTCTTTTGCCTGGTCTGCTGAAGGAAATGGACACCACACTTATGTGACGTCCAATCATCGTTGTCTACGAAATCTGCCACGCATGTCTATTTAGCCATTGCTTGAAAAAGAAAAATAGCGTCTTTCGAAAGGATTTAATAACGTTTTAAACTACTGTATATGCACTTTGAAAAAAATAAATAAATAAAAACATACAGGTGTTTCATTTATTAATGTGGTTTAATTATTCGGAATTTAAAAGCGAAATGTTTATTTAAACAACAGAAGTAGACTGCTCTCGTTCCGTCAGACATTACCGAAGAAATCTTAAATAATTCATAATAGTATTCTTAGTATCGTCCGTGAAAATGTAGTTTTGTAAATCCGCATATTTTTAAAACATCGCCTTGTAAGGACCTAAAATTGGTTTGGTTTGATAGTTTTGTTTTACGGCATATCGCCCCTTTTCGCTTTATTTGATGTCAGGTTTAGTAATTTCGGAGAAAAGGTTTTGTGTTTCTAGTTCCTTACATCTTCAAACATCTATTCATGGAGTTTTATGTAGCTGTATTTGTTTTACGGCATCTGAATACTTCGCGGGTTATTTAATGTCGAATTTTTTTTACAAAGAAGTCACCACTTATCAAGGCCCGGAGGCCACTCGAGGATAAGGGTTACTGAGTCTACATTAGTTATTGGATTATAGCAAAGTAATCATAAGTAGTGAAAATTTTGTAAATTGGATTACTTAGGGGGACGGTTCATCCAGAACTTGTTTACGTTGGACTTGAAGACAATCAAATTGTAGTCAGCTGGGAAGAAGGCAAACGGAAGTGAGTTTCACAGGCGTGCAGTTCTAAGAAAGAAGTCTTGTTCATTGAATCTACGTTTAGGTTTAGGCACAGATAAAGAGTGTGGGAAATTATTGATAGTGGTTTTGGCTAGACAAGTGTTTTTCGTGACAGTTTGGCGAGGGGAGCATAGATTGAAGTACAGACGAGCACTTGCCATAAATAACGATAAAGCAGAGACTGACTTGCAACGTCTCTTCTGTGATAAAGTGATTTGGGGGAAAATATGCTTCAAGTTCTTTATATCTTCAAATAGTTATTCATGGAGTTTCGTTTGGTTGGTTTGTTTTACGATAGATTTGACGATCTGAGATTAAAAACCGAATTGATGAATATGAAATATAATAACCAGGCACGAAACATTTGAATTTCGTAATTTTTTTTCGAAAATACAAAACTCTTATAAATTATAAATGTCTATTTTAAATCATTTTGATATGATTTTTTGGAGTATTCAATCCATAGTTATCATATAAAAGTCGAGCATTTTATTAACTTATTTTTGTATTTCTTTATTAATGGATCGGTTTTTACCAAGGACAAAAGTCACTCGAGGTAAAAGGTTAATAGGATTGTCTGTTGGATTATGAACAATTATATGAGAGGATTGGAAACAAGGAATAGAATAAGCACGATTTGATTACTAAAGATGACTGCTCGCAAGTATATGTTCATGCTGAACTTGAAGCAAACCATGTTATAGTCTGCAAGGAATCAGTGCCATGGTAATGTGTTCTACAGATGGGAAGTTATTGGAATTAAACTTCATTGAAGTTTCGCGTTGTTTTATGCATACTAAGGAATTAAGTAAAGTTATTTTCAATGGTGGTAGTAAGGTGAGTTCTTGCGGTGAATATTTTACAAAGAAGAACCGATTGAGGATTATCATATTTTTGTTTTTATTCAGCGGATTGTGATGTTACTGTAATACATCGTTTGACTTGGAGACGATAATGTTACAGCCCTCAGGGTATCAGTCTCCTGTTATTGTGTTCTGCAGACAAGGAATTGATAAAAAGAAACTCTTCTCATGCAAGATTCGTTTTGTTTTAGGTATATAGAGGAATAAACATCTTTTGTTGTATTGGTGATAGTTAGACGAGTTTGTGTTGTGATTGTTTAACAGCGGAGGATGGGAGATTGGAGCTTAGATGAGCTATTATCGATGAAAATGACGACAGAAGAAATAAATACCAATGTATACAAATTGAAGGTTATGGTAGAAATACGACTTTTATTCTGTAGTGGAATAGCGTCGTAAGTAGGTGCTAACGTTTAATGCTACTAAGAATGCGCTTCTTTCCTTTAAAAACTACAAAAAATGTTTCATCACCGAAATTACACGTAGTTTAATTGAATGTGCATTGATTATATATACTTATAGCACTTTTGCATCTTCGACGTACATACTTCAGACTAACCTGACAAGCGGCAAAATCCCACCCTTCGCTGTTGAAATTCCTGGATGCCGGAAAGCCTCCTACTCTAATCGGTTCTTCCCTCGGATCTCTAAACTTTGGAATTGTTTCACTGACTGTATTAACCGGCAGAAGTTTAAATGTTATATGAACAAGCATCTTGAGTGATTTACAGATTTTGATAAGTGATTACTCACCTGTAAAAACAATGTATGATCATCGAGTTCCTCCCGTACAGAATGATTCGTGCTTCATGACTTAAGACAAATGATGAACATTTTTTATATTTGTTTAAAAAAAACTGTTATAATTTTATTTTACTTCTTGTTCAAATCAAATACTTATACCAATAAAGTGCGTGAATTTGATCAATTATTGCAAAATATAATAATAATAATAAAAAGAAGAAAAAGAAGAAGAAGAAGAAGAAGTTGAAGCAGCAGCAGCAACTGCAGAAGAAGAAGAAGAAGAAGAACAACAACAACAACCCTTGAATGTGGAAACTAACACACAGGAGCAACAAGTGCGGACCAGACAAACTGCTGCAAAGGCAAAACATGAAACACTACATGGAACCAAGAACACTGAAACCGCATATCTATAAGTTCTCTAACCCAAGCCTACCCCATTGCCACATCACTGCTCCACCCGCAAAAGAGCGGGACCAAATAACCAAGTAAAGTCAAGGAGGAAGGAAAGAGCGATGAACTGACCAGATCTCAGCCGAATAAGTGCAAAGAAAACTTGGACTTTGGGGAGGCTTATTGCTACTCAAATCCCAGCAAAGACCAATAGCTGCTGCCAGCGAGAAATCAATTAAGGACAGCGGCTGTTGCGATAATGTAAATTTATAATGTTATCGAAAGAGTTGGAGAGTACTGGAAACCTGGAGAGACTTGTTGTCACTCAGCTTCCAGGGGAAAGCACAGGCTGTATTCAGGGAAAGATCTTTGAAGACCTGCTTGAAAGCTCCTTGTGAGCCAATAATAATAATAATAATAATAATAATAATAATAATAATAATAATAATAATAATAATAATAATCGAAGAATGTCTTACCAGATATTTCTTCTTCGGAGTCGCCGGTGACATTGGCTGGTTGATATGCCGGTTGAACAGGGCCCGACCGGACCTCTTTTTTACAATTGCATTTCTTGGCTGAATATCGAGAAATAAAATAATAATGCTTAAATTACTTTTCATTAATACTAAATCTCGATATAATTTGAAACTGCTAAATGACATTAGAAGAGTACAAGAATAAAAGCTAAACGTTTCGCTCACTATTACGTAAGCTTTATCAAGAGAGAAGAAAAGCTATTTTTGCCTTTTTCTCTCCTTTCCCTAATACAACAGATATGTGTGTGTGTGTGTGTGTGTGTGTGAGAGAGAGAGAGAGAGAGAGAGAGAGTATATAAGGTAGTTTCCTTCAGTCTTGACAGATTATGGATATCCACTGTAAGGGTGCCTGCACGTGGATTTCTTGTGACAAGAGTTGCACAATGTCCAACCACACCTCGCCTCAGTCGGCGTTGTTAAATAGCAGTGGCAAATGGAGCTTCAGGAAGACTGAAAACAATGCCGAGATAAGCGAAGATGATATACAGTGCCTAGAATTCCAAAATGGTCTCCCATTTTGGTATTAGCTAGGCTAAACGTTGGTTAATTTCTGTGATCTTACGATAATTGGTGTGGCAATCTGATTATGCCGTGTATATATATATATATATATATATATATATATATTATTTATATATTTATATATATATATATATATATATATATATTATGTCAACCTCTTTAAGAAACTCGTTGTTTATCGTTGAGCACTTTCAGTCGGTCAATTTAGCTCATATAATGATTAGATCACTCTGACAGACCTTAGAAAATTTTTTTTAAAATAAATGTTTAAATTTCAACAGCATTTCTCGCAGTTAACGGTGGCCGAATGGATTAGGTTTTTGCTAATGAAACCAGAGATGGTTTCTCTTGCCGGTTCGAATCTATCGACCGGTGGTAACCGTGAAACCCTACACCGATGATTCCCGAAAGGATGAAACACTAGTGTCTGTTGGTATTTAATAATTATTATAGTAAATAATTATATATAATTTTTAAATACCAACGGACACTAGTGCTTTGGGAATCATCAGTGCTGGGTGACATGATTACAGATGGTCGGGAATTTCGAACCCGCCCACAAAGCCATCTTTGACTCCATTAGCAAGGAACTTTACGACTATTCTGAACCGCGAGAAATATTGTTGAAATTTAACCGTTTATTTTTAAATGTCGTAACATCCATATATAAGAATTAAGATTATGTTCTTTGCATTAATATATATATACATATATATATATGAATTATTTTGTCTGAATGTTTATTAAATATTTACTTGCTGAGTTCAGAGATTCTTGTGTTTAAATCTATGCGCATATTGATACGTATGCATTGTACTTCTAATGTTACTTTATATATATTCCTTTATATATGTTTGTGTTGACATATATGAGTCTGCATGTAATTTTGGATATTTGTATATCCGATTGTGTATTGATGTAATCGGTGTATATATATATATATATATATATATATATATATATATATATATATATATATATAATGCAATTAAATATTGATCTCTAATTTGTTACATATATATATATATACGTTATTAGCACGTTGACACAGGTTCTCGTCAGATCATTGAAGCTAAGCAACGTGGACCCTAGTCAGTACTAAAATGGGTGACCATTTGGGCATTTCAACTGCAGTATATGGTCTCTGCTTTTCTCGGCATTGTTTCCAGTCATCTAATACTTCTACTTACTACTGGACATAATCAGTGTCGTTTGAGGACAGATGTAGATTTGAATTGCACAAGCTTTGCCTTACAATTACACGCTTTGCTTCCCTTACAGTGGGCAAGTATTGTCTTTCGAGAGGCATCGGTCAATATATATATATATATATATATATATATAGGATGTTTGCATTTATATATATATATATAAATATATACATATATATATATATAAATGCAAACAGCATATATATATATATAGGATGTTTGCATTTATATATATATAAATATATACATATATATATATAAATACAAACAGCATATATATATATATATATATATATATATATATAGCCCTTATATATAAATTCAAACAGCATAGCATATATATACCAGCAAAAGTACCCGTCGTTGACTGGGTACGAAAACAGCCTACAGAAAATGAACTCTGATTTATTAAAGTATGATAGGTTATGAAAAGGAAGGATTGTAAAGAGATAGCTTCAAATTTGGGTGTATCAAAATCAAAGACAAACAGGATGAAAGTTAAAATAAAATAGATAAACCCCATAATTTATTATACCATACCTGTTCACACTGAAACACTTATCACAATATTCTGTGGATCTATATTAAAAAACCTTCTTAAACTTGTGACATATTTCCATTCTATGGAGGTTAGGCGCGAACGAACACCCTATATTTTTTTATACCATGTTTTTTCAAACTGAAACAGATAGTCGCAGATAGGTATGAAAAGTCTTTATTAAAGTCATTTCCTATTTTCATTCTATGGAGGCCAGGCGCGAACGCAGACACCACAATTTTATTATACCATTCCTGTTTAAGTTAAAACATACTTATCAAAGTATCCTTATGTACATCTATATAAAAAACACTTGCAAACGTTTTTTTTAATTTTTTAATTTTTTATTTCTATACTTTGTGGACCCGGCGCGAATGCAGACCCCACAATTTTAATGAACCACCGTTCTGCCAGATCAAACATACCCATTCCTGTGTCTCGATACATCTTCTATCATTATATGTAATCAGTTTTTTAAAACAGTCAACCATATAGGAGCCTATTCGTGACCACACACATACACACACACACAGACATTCAGCTTTATATATATATAAATATATATATATATATATATATATATATATATATATATACAAACAACCAATAAAATATGTAATTTATCTCAATACGACACATATAAAAATTTATTTGCTTATCAGCTAAAGTATACATTACTTAGATGCAAAATTAAATTCAAATCACACATCCGCGTTAATAGACCTATAGTTTTCACCGGAAATGAATCATATACGTTTCTGTGTAGCTTACAAGCCTCATATATATATATATATATATATATATATATATATATATATATATATATATATATATATATATATATATATATATGGAGGTGCTGGGGTGTTTGATTATGATAATGAATGTTTACTTACGTTCACTGACGATTGGTTTCACTCTAGGCAAGAATTTTTTGCACGTGCACGATCCGGATGTGTCACAGGAGCACCATCCTTCACCCAGCTTAATTCCTCTTGGTGGTTTGTGTCTGTCGTTTAGAAAGCCACCACTGACATTCTTTCCTGAAAAATATAACGAAAAATATAGCAAGCTTTCAATTATCAGAAAATGTTTTCTTTACGAAAATAGAGGCGATAACCCAGGTGCGAACTTTGAGATGTTATTTCCTATGTATGATGACGTATCAAATTTGGAACCGTATTTCGCCATTATTGAGATTTACGAATCTGGTTGACTATGGCAGAATACGAGACCTCATCCACAGCAGCTGCAGTCAAACGGTTAACACCAGGCTACAACATTATCAGCAATGCTGATAAGCTGCAGTAACGATAAAAAAGGTTTCTGTGGATAACTATTTTCTGTATATATATATATATATATATATATATATATATATATATATATATATATATATATAAATATACACCACTAATATATATATATATATATATATATATATATAAATATACACCACTAATATATATATATATATATATATATATATATATATATATATATATATATATATATATATATATCCCTCAAAATAAGGAGTGATATATTTAATGTACGAGAGGGGCTTTTCCTCCATCAGTTAGGATGTGCAATTACCATTAGCTTTAACAAAGCGAATATTGCTAACAATAAAATTACGCTAAACACATTACATATTTCATATAGAAATTTGTAAGTTTGTGCAAACACGCCGACTGCAGTCCTGGTGCTTGGAGTTTCGGATTCTTACATCATCAGCTGAGCTGATGAGCTGTAGTAGCGGCAAAACACGTATTTGTGAATTAATAATCTCTCACTCGTTCTTTTTCTTTCTCTCTATCTCTCTCTATATCTCTTTCTCTCTCCCTATATATATATATATATATATATATATATATATATATATTTATATATATATTTATTTAAATAAGGGAGTAGTCACCAACAATGTGTATTTTTTAACATTATTTTATTATTCCGTGTCTTGGGTTTTCATTGAGAATTATGTTTGGATCATTGTAATAATGTTTTTAAGTCATTGAAATCGTTTTTACGCGCGTTTCAGACGGTCTGTGATGCGTCCTCGTCAGATATATATACACATTTTTGAGGCTGTACTCTGAACCACCTACCGTAGCATCCACAACATAAGTCACTTGGATCGAAGTGAAACGCTTATCAAGTAGAATATTTTAGTCCGTAGCGTTTCTGTAAAGGTGTGCGGTATATCAAAACTAGTTAATATGATAAAGTTTTGCCAACAATTAGCTTTCTCCTCCGATTTAAAAATGTTTCAATGCAAAGGTGTAATTAGAGATAAAATTTTTGATTTCCAAGGCAATCAACTTTGATAAAATATAAATTCGTATTTGTAGCGAAAAATTTTTGTGGCAAACCTGACACTTGCATACTACCGAGAATTGTCAAATGTATTTGCCGAACGCAACAAGTTTTAAAGCTATTCGGTAAAAACGTGCATTTAAAGCACACATTAACATACACACCTATACACATACACACACAGGCATTCACATAGGCACACACACAGATATACACATACGCACATACAGATACACACATACATACAGACATGCAGATAAACACACATTCATATACACATACGCACATACCGACAGACGCATACACAAACAGGTATACACATACACATACACACAAGCAGACGTACACATACACATAGACTTACACATACACGAGTACAGAGAAACACATAAAAACATACAAACACACAAACAGATAGAGACATACACACAAACAAGTATACACACACAGACATACCATACACAGAGAGACATACACATAAAGACACAGACCTACACATGCACACCAACAGATATACACACAAAAATACACAGCCACAAGCATATATACACATACATACATACATATGCACACACTGACATACATATACACACAAACATACACATGCACACAAACATAAATATTCACACACAGACATATGGGTACGCACATACATATACGGACAAATAAACATACACAGACAAAAACAGACATACACATAAACGCAAACATACATATACAAACAAATAAACATACACACACACATATAGGCACAAACAGACATACACAAGCACAAATATACATAGACACAGACATACACATACACGCATACACATACACACAGACATACATATACAGGCAAATTAGCCTACATATTAACATACATAGATAAACAGATATACACATAAACACAAACATACGTATACAGACAAACAGACATGCACATACACACAGACCAACATATACAGACAAACAGATACACATACACACAGACATGCACATACATACAGATACATACACACAAACAGACATACGCATACACAAACAGACATACACATACACAGACATACATATACAGACAAATAAACATACGCACAAACATACATACACACAAACAGACATACGCATACACAAACAGACATACACATACACACAGACATACATACACAGACAGAGATACAGATATACACAGACATACATATACAGACAAATAAACATACGCACAAACATACATACACGCAAACAGATATACGCATACACAAACAGACATACACATACACAGACATACACAGACATACATATACAGACATATACAAAAACATAGACACAGACAAACACATACACAAAATAAATCTCGACTGTAAATGACACATCTCTTTTCTCGGAGATAACAACGCCACTTGTGATGCGTCTAAGACCCTTCTATGTTTGTATATATATTTCTATTTTTGCATTTAAAGAGGGTCACAAGTTGTGTTTTGGAAATAAAATGTTCAGCTTTTGAACAGTCTGGATCAACTATTAATAAGAAAGGTCCGATAACAGCATAACACGCAACCCTTGCCACACGCGGGAAAAAGCTCACATCTATGTGCTTGTTTCTTCCTTTTTTCTACTTTCGCGCCTTTATTTTAGTGATATCTTTTTCCCGCGCGAAAATGAAATTGCCATTCAATTGTTTCTTTACGAATAGAGTAACCAATGTCATTAATTCATTGACAATACGTATGCACATAGATACGCACATACACATAGACTCTTGAACCTTTGCCAGCATGCGCAAACTTACCTGTAAACCTATCCTCGCTTAATAAGATCAAAGCGAATCTAAGCGTTGTCTACTTGCGAAGTCCTGAGCACATACCGAGGGGGTGTTGCTTTTCCAAATAATCGTAGAGGTGCAATTAGAAAAAATATTTTCCATTTTGATTTTCAACTCAACTCAACTATGATAAAATACTAATTCATAGTTTCGTATTTCTGTACTAATTTGTATTTTCGTATTTTCGTACTAATTAAAGCAATATCAAAAAAGTAAATAAATAAACGTTGCATGCTGCCGAACAATCGTGAAATGCATTTTCCGTACACAATTTGCAAAGCTATGCGGAAATGGTGTGCAGTTGTAGGTATTTATCTCTATCTGATCGCAAGGAGGATGTGACACAAAGTGAGCAGACTTATCCAGCATCCCTAAAGTAGACGCATTCTGTCCCTGCAAAAAATGATTAAAAAGTCCCGTCGGCACTCCCGGGTGATGGCACCTCAGACAACAAGTAGCAAACTTGATCCACTCGAAAGACGAGAGGCAAGACTTAGGAAGGTGGACCTCTTAGGAGTACTCAAAAGAGATGACTCAGCCCGAGAGATGAAAGGCCACCGAAATACCCAGTTTCTACGCGACTGATTGTGGAGATAAAAACCTCGATTGACGGGTAACAGCAATCGCAACTGAACATTAAATTATCTGTACGAGTCAATTCACCTATTATTTTTGCATTTATGGTACGCGTACACACACGCGCGTGCACACATACAAACACGTTTGGATTCTAAATGTCCTACCTCATTACTCAGAGATAAAAACGAAAAATGTTTATGCATATGAGAAGCATATGTTTTATCCAAACCCTGGAACTTGCACGGTTATACTCAGACTCCCTTACAAACCTGTCCGCGATTAATAAGAATCATGTGAAGCTAGAAGTTGTCGTTTGACATAGAGTGTTTAACTGAAAGTTGGTTGTCCACGTACTTGTGCAGTCCTGTGGGCATAACATGGGGTGTTGCTTTTCCACATCATCGCAAGTTCCATCCGGGCATTGCTGAATATTTGGTGTGCATGTTGAATACAGTGGGGATGGCGTGTTGATTCCTCCCTTTCGAACTTGGCATCGACCGGTAGGAGAGCCGAGGCCGCAGTGGGAAATGCACTCTTCTTCGCTCTTTAGAAACGAACAACTCAAACCTAAAAATAAAAATAATAATAATTAATTAATTTATAATATGTAGATCAGGCATGTCAAACTGGGAGTTCCACTAGGACCATAACAGTTTATATATATATATATATATATATATATATATATATATATATATATATATATATATATATATATATATATATATATACAGTTTTGAAAATAATAAGCGGAAGTTTCTCAAGAGCTCTTTCGGCTATCATCTCATCAGGAGAAAATTGATAGCGTACAAGATAATATTATGTCGAAAATAAAGAGTTCTAATGGGGAACTTATTGAATGTGCCAAAAGTACGGGGGCACTAAAATAAATTTATTAACGTTTAAAAACGATTAAAATATTGGCACAACGAGGGAAAAAAACAAAAAAAAAAACCCGGGAAGATTCAATTTTACGTAAATATAAATATATATATATATATATATATATATATATATATATATATATATATATACGCAGCATTATATTGACATGCATTTTTTCTACCTAAGCAAAAAAATATATATATATATTCAGGAGAGTATACATACGTAAAGAGACGGTATTGACAAAAAATAACCGTTTTTCTGCATTAAAAAAACGGATCTGTAAAATAGGAACCGAAATTGTAACATGCTGGAAGACCTGTTTTGCATGAAAAATGAATATTTGGATCTTGGAATGTAACTATACTGTTATTCTTTTATGTATGCTCTGTTGTAATATTTAACAAACATTGAGCTTCTTAACAAAAACGATTGGTATACACAGAGTGAAATATAATTGACAGAAACATACTTTAACAAAATAACACACGCGCATATATATATATATATATATATATATATATATATATATATATATATATATATATATATATATATATATATAAACTTTTTACGTAAATATTTACAGTATTTACGTCGACAGTGCTCCATGCGTACGTTGAGGTATGAAGTAAGTTTTAAAAATATACATGATAATTAAAATAAGCAGAAATTTCCTCGTCATTTTACGTCAGTCTATTGCATGGAATTGATGTTGCTTCGTGTTTTTTTTTATATACCCGTGGTAATGGGTTTGCTAGTCAGCCAATCAGATTGTTGACGGATTTAAGAGGCGTTCGAGCAAAAATTGGGATCAACTAAAATAATTCGAAACATCATAAACAAAAAATAAAAACACTTCCATGTCCTAATTCGTATCATTTTTTTTTGTTTTTAACTAATGTTTATTTTTTTAGATTTATCCTTACAATATTTTCGTCTATGTAACTTTTGGCCTTTTCAGATTTGTCTTGTTGAACCCAGGAATCTTCTTTTGTCGCAACGTTACAATCTGCAGGAAATTTCAAACGGAACATGATCTTATGTCAGCCAATCTGAAATAATTCGCAATTGTATTCTTAGTATCGTTCGCATTCAGAATTGAACATTCAAACTCTAGAAGAATGTCACTTTGACCTAAATTTAACTTAGTACTTTATCTGCTACGCCACAGTGCTCTTCCTCAGAACTGCTAAATTTTGGAATTCCCTTCCTGGTTCCTACTTCCCTAACTATACTAACATGCAGAAGTTCAAGTGTGATGTGAACAAACATCTTGTTGTTCAACTCCCTACATAATATCCCTGCAACTTATGTCCCGGATAGTAGCTCCCTACATCAAAGTGGTACTGCGCCTTGTTTGGGTCGAAAATATAATAATAATAAAAAAAAGGGTTCATGCAAATGATACGAAGAAAGTAATTGCGAATTACTTACTAGTTATGCTTGATGGAACAAACACTTGCTATCCCTATCAATTAAATAGAAAGCTCCTTTCGAAAATCCGTGCAGATTTTCGTTTTCTACAGAAATATATTTAAGAATGTTTTTATTTATTCGGTTTTCACCCCGAACAAGGCACAGTGCCACTTTGAAGTAGGAGCTACTATCGAGGACAAAAGTTGTAGGGATATTATGAAGGGGGATGAGTAGCAAGATGTCTGTTCACATTACACTTGAACTTCTGCATTTCAGTACAATTGGGAAAGCAGAATCCCGAAAGAGAGTTCCAAAGTCTAGCAGTTTGCGGAAGAAACTATTGGAGTAGAAGGCTTTCTTACACCTAGGGATCTCTACTGTGTAGGGATGGGATTTAGCTGCTTGTCGGGTCTGTCAGGGGTATTAACGTCGAGGGAGTACAAGTGCTTATAATTCGTCTGAGCATTCACCATTAAAGTACTTGTAGAACAGGCAGAGAGATGCAACATTTCGTTGATGGGTCAGGGGCTGAAGCCTAGTTCAAGATCTATCGGGTTGGCGACTCTCTTTTGAACCTTGTCCAGGAGTTGGAAGCAAGTAGCAGATGCACCAGCCCAAATGTGACAACAGTACTCCATATATAGGCGAATGGTGGCCTTATAGAAGTACAGGATAGTTTCAGATGTGAGTAGCTTTCTAGCACGGTAGAGAGAGTCCATCTTCTTCGCAGCAGCCTTGGCAATGCTCTCTGTATATCTATTCCAGTTCATGTTTCCGATGAACGTTAGTCCAAGGCGTTTGAAGGAAGTACTTTCAGGGAAGGTGCTTTTGACCATTGCTATTGGTGGTAGAGAAGGTTTCTTGTAATTATTGAAGGAAACAGGCTTAGTCTTGGCAGCATTGAATGTGACCATCCATTTCCATATTTCCAAGTTCGACAATAAACACATGAAATGTTGTCCGAATAACACGTCAAGATAAGAATACTAATCCGAATGATTCATATGATACAAATTATTAATCCGTATTTCGAAAATTAAAAAAAAAGAAGTTTTCTACGTTTCCTTGAGATATGAGTTGTGGTCGACACCATTTTTACCATAATGCTCACCCTTCTCATATAATAGAAATCACAACACCATGCATCCAATTTCGTGCTTTCCCATCTTACATGACATCACAGTGTACTCAATGTAATGATGTGTGGCAATTATCGGCTACACAATCACGTATAGTTGGACGACAAGTTTTCGCCACGAATAGAATTGCCTATTTGAATGTTTTTCGATAAACATGGCGTCGAATAAAACTCAATATAAGCAACTGCAAATCATTTCATTGCATCAAAATTAACTTCCATTTAACCAGTTTCTCCTAATTCACACACATTTACAATATTTTTTCTACTTGGGAGTCACCAATTATCAAGGCCCGAAGGCCACTTGAGGATAAGGGTTAATGAATGTAAGGTGGTGGTGTAGTAATCGTTAATGGTATTACCTGGGTAGAATTTGATTATTTATGGGGACGGCACAATCGCAACTTGTTTTACATTGGATTTAAAGGTTACCATGTTGTATTCAATTGGGAAGCAGGCCATCTGAACAGTGTTCCACGGGCGGACAGTTCTGGGAAAGAAGCTTTGTTTTTCGAATCTACGTTTTGATTAAAACACGGTTAGAGAGTGGGGGGAATCGTACATAGTAGTTGTAGTTAGTCGAGTGTTTTTGTGAAAGCTTAGAAAAGAGGGAACGATAGATTGGGGTTCAGTCGAGTACCTTCTATGAAAATAAAAGTTTCTAGTTCTATCAATTAAATTTCAGCGAACCTAATTTGTTATTTATTCGTTTTATTCCTATTTTCTTTCCAACGTGTTCTTTCGTTTTTACAAATTTGATCTTTTCCGTTTTATTACTGCTTGTCACACCGTTTTGTCTAATGAATATTTATTTTAGTATTTTTCATTTGGTTTATAAGTTTCTCTTTTTGACAATTTTTATTTCTGGACTTTGTACTTTTCTTTCCGTTTTATCTCATTTCTTTTTAACCCATCTTTTAAAGTATTGGTTTGTATATAGGTTCTTTCATCTTTGCCCTTTTGCTCATCCGTAACTTTTATTCGTCTGTTCGATTTGTCATTTACGTTTAATCTCTCTTTTAACGTATTTGTATTTTGTAGTTTCTTTCATCCTTGCCCTTTTGGTCCTCCGTACTTTCTAGTTGACTGTCTTAGTTGTTATATAACAATAAATAAGATGAATATAACATAAATAATAAGTAGGATAGAAAACTAGTATTTATGGAGGACCAACATCCAATCAATTTTTATTCATTTGATTACATATTTTCTTTATATAGTTTCTTTCAACCTTTACCCTTTTCGTCACAGCACTTTCTAGTTTTTTTATCCTCATTGTTACTAAACAATAAATAACCATAAGGACACTAAAGTAGAAAGTACGGAAGACCAAAATGCTATGGGTGGATGAAACTATATAATACACTTGCGCTAGAAGATAGATTAAACGTAATAACTAGGACATAAAATAGGACAGGACAATACGGATGACCGCATCCAATCAAATTTCCTTAATCTTTTAACATATTTGCTTAATATATTATCTTTCATCTTTACTCTTTTGGGCCTCTGTACTTTCTATTTTTTTTCCTAGTAGTCACTTAAGTTTAATCCGTATTTTAATGTATTCGTTTCTATATACGATTTTTTTTGTGTTTTGTTAGGCTTTTGGTTTCCCGTATTACGTATTTTTTTTATTAGTTTTTCATGTTATTTATTTACCCTATAAGTATTCCTTTCATGATTCAATATTGTTAAAACAGTCTCTTCTTTTACTCTTTTAGTGATCTGTATTTCACTATTTATTGTCTTATTAGCGAGGAACGCCTGGTCTTGCCTGATAGTAAAATACGCTTAAATATATTTTAATTCATACAGATTTCGTATTTGTTATGACAGAACCAATGCTTTATCGACTATTATATTGTATTTAGTGCTGATTACATAAGTTTAAAAATCAACTTGGGTTCCACTAGCTAAACTCTAAAGCAAAACATTTAGCACTCTATCCAGGTTTCCTACCATTTGAGCTATCGACAGATAGATAAGAAAGATTTGGAATTAAACAACTTCAAGTTGCTTTTGAATGTACGTAAGCGTACAAGAAATATGTCAGCCAGTTGAAATGAACAGTTTGTGTTTCATCTTGTTGACATATTTTTGTATACTTTATTCATCCATCCAAACAAAGATTTTACTTGTTATTAACAATTCGTGGTTCATGATTACAATTTCTTCTTAATACCAGTGTTATGTGGTCAGTAGTTTAAAAGTTTATTGGTTAAGTAGTTATATACAGACATGAATCTACTGTTTTATTTTCTGTTGATTTTTCTCTTATTATTTCTATTTCTTTTATTTAACATTTTTACTGTTTTTACTGATCTGCTGTCCTGTATATTAAACATTTTTTCTCGTTTCTTCCTGATTTTGTGTCAATACTCTTCTTAAGTCCTTCGTATCGTCTTTTTTTCTGTGACCTTCATTAATCTTCTTCAATTCTTTATCTTGTCAACATCAAATAATCAAAACCGTAAATCATCATTTCGAAAATTCAAAAACTTAATTTCTGCTTCGTGTTTCCCGACATAAACCAATTATTATCAATTTACATATAATGTAAGCAAACATATTGCTGTCCAAATTTCCAACCAAGTTGGTCCCTAAAAAGCTCGCCCTTGCATAGTAGCCCATACCGCTTCATCGGCAATAGGCTGAAAAAATGTTAGTAAAAATAAAAAAAAATAATGCATTCTTTGGTGTTAATGTGTTCCGCATAAATACCGGCTTTTAGACTCATCGGATTCCCACTGCTCATATTTCTCCATGGCAGGTGCTCGTCTGAACTCCAATCTCTGGTCCCCCCTCGCCAATCTTTCACAAAAAACACCCGTCTAGCTGAATCCACTGTGAAAATTTTCCCCACTCTTTATCTGTGCCTAAATCAAAACATGGATTCCATGAACAAAGCTTCTTTCTTAGAACTGCACGCCTGTGGAAATCTGTTCCGCCTGTCTGCTTCCCACCTGACTACAACTTGGATGTGTTCAAGTCCAACGTTAACAAATTCCTAATGAACCGCCCCCTTAAGTAAACACTTCATCAAATCTCCACACTAAAGTAATGTACTTTCAATAACCCTCATCCCTGAGTGGCTTCCGGGCCTTGATAAGTGGTGACCACTGTGAAAAAAAAATTAAATTGAACTGACAGTTAAGTAAAATAGATTCATATTCTATAAAGAAAATTTCAAAATGAAATAATCTTCGCGTTCATCTATGGTTTTCAGTCTCTGTCTGCGGCGATATTAAGAATACAATTTAGAATTACATAACACTCCTGTAACTGATGAAACTATAACAATCTAATCTTTGAATCAAAATAAATGGTTCGCTTAGAAATCCCATTTATATTTCAGATTTTGTAACGATGCACATGATGGAAGTTTTGATGTTACATCGGCCGAAACGTTGTAAAAATAAACATCCACGATAAGTAAAATAGTGTAAATGATTAAAATTAGCATTAAAAAATAATTCTGAATGATGTAAATGGGATATTTTACCACTACGGATTTGCAGGTAGCAGTTTGTAAAGAAAGTTTTGTTCGTTTTCACGATTTAATCAAATGATGAAAAAAAAACCTCTCAGACAAGAGCTTCAACATGGCGACGGCTACGTTGCTTGTTATCGTCTACGTCGCATGTTATCGGCTACACCTCAACTTACAGTGGACTTCAAGCCTTCGCCACAAATAGACTCACATATTTCAATTGGAATTGAGCATGTTTTCATATTCGATTTTATGTAGCGGCCCTTAAATCTAATCTACCAAAAGGTGTTCTCGTCTCACAGCACATATACGCAAAGCACGTTGAGTTGATTGATCGCACAACAATGTTGTTTACATGGAACTACACAACATCAGCAGTGTTCTTCACATGTGATTGTACATCGTTACTTCAAGGCGCGGGGTAACTTCTTTTGCCGCGCTCCATTTTCATTCTACCAAAACTTGCCCAGGAAACAGTGTTTCTTGCACAACGCCATTTTGTAAACTAAATGAAAAATCACTTATCACTACTTTCGAAAGGATATGTTGTGTTAATTCTTCTATACACACACACGCACACACACACACACATATATATATATATATACATATATATATAATAGTACATATATGTATAACAGTACATATATATAACAGTACTTATTTAAATATATATATATATATATATATATATATAAGAACAAGTAGTTAATAAAACATGTTAAAAACACTTTCAAAAAGAGTTTAAAACATTTAATTTTTAAAAGGAAGCACAAAATAAGTGGATAGTCCTTAAATCGCGGAGTTTCGAAGAAATAACTTCCCTCTCATCAGGGAGTAGAATATATATATATATATATATATATATATATATATATATATATATATATATATATATATATATATATACTAGCAAAAGTACCCGTCGTTGACTGAGTTCAAAAACAGCCTACAGAAAATGAACTCTGATTTATTAAAGTATGATAGGTTATGAAAAGGAAGGGTTGTAAAGATATAGCTTCGAATTTGGGGGTATCAAAACCAAAGTAAAATATGATGAAAGTAAAAATAAAATAGATAAACCCCATAAGTTATTATACCATACCTGTTCACACTGAAACACTTATCACAATATTCTGTGGATCTATATTAAAAAACCTTGTTAAACTTTGTGACATATTTCCATTCTATGGAGGTCAGGCGCGAACGAACACCCCATAATTTTTCTATACCATATTTCTTCAAGCTGAAACATAATTATCAAAGTATACTTACGCAGATAAATATGAAAAGTCTTTATTAAAGTGTGTGCCTATTTCCATTCTATGGAGGCCAGGCGCGAACGCAGACACCACAATTTTATCATACCATCCCTATTTAAGTTAAAACATACTTATCAAGGTATTCTTAATTACATCTATATCAAAAACACTTGTAAACTTTTTTTTATTTTTAAATATTTTATTTCCATACTTTGTGGACCAGGCGCGTACGCAGACCCCAAAATTTTAATGAACCACCGTTCTGCCAGATCAAACATACCCATTCCTGTGTCTCGATACATCTTCTATCATTATATGTAATCAGTTTTTTTTTAATCGTCAAACATATAGGAGCCTATTCGTGATCAGGCACATGACCTCCAATCTGTAGTGGAATGGGGACATAAATGGATGGTCACATTCAATGCTGCAAAGACTAAACTGGTTTCCTTCAATAATTACAAGAAACCTTCTCTGCCACCAATAGCAATGGCCAGTGTCTCCCTGTCTGAGAGTACTTCTTTCAAACTGCTTGGCCTAACGTTCACAGGAAACATGAGTTGGAGCAATTATATTGAAAACATTGCTAGGGCCGTGGCGAAAAAGGCAGGCTCCCTCTACCGTGCTAGAAAACTACTGACACCTGAAAGTATCCTGTACCTCTATAAGGCCACCATTTGCCCATGTATTGAGCATTGTTGTCACATTTGGGCTGGCGCATCTGCTACTTGTCTCTCGCTCCTAGACAAGGTTAAAAAAAGGAGTCGCCAATCTGATAGGCCCTGAACTGGCATCTAAGCTCCAGCCCATCGACGAAACGTTGCATCACTCTGCCTGTTCTACAAGTATTTTAATGGTGAATGCTCTGACGAACTGAAGACATTTGTGCCCCCACGACGTAGACACCCTGGACAAACCCGACAGGCAGCTAAAGCCCACCCCCACACTGTAGAGATCCCTAGATGTAAAAGATCTTTCTGCTCCAGTAGTTTCTTCCTCAGAACCGCTAGACTCTTGCTGCCCAAATCCCAACATAGTGCCCCAATAGTTGCTGCCCCTGATAGTAGCCCCCTATACCAAAGTAGCAATGCGCCTTGTTTCGGGTGAAAATGTAATAAACACACACACTCACACACATTCAGCTTTATATTATAGATATATATATAATTCACTTTCTTTGTGTATGCGTTTATTCCCTATAGGATCCGAAGCGTGAAATCTTATATTTTGCAAATTTTGCAATTTCAAATAAATGTAATTTGCATGTCTGGCAGTGTTCTTAGAAATGTTTTGTACAGAAATTCTTCTAAGTAACCAAAATTGAAAAAATCCGATCATAGAAGTAGTCTATTTTTCTTATAGATAAAAAGAAGAATTTTTTTTACATGGAATACTTTACAATGCACCGACAAGGGAGATAATAAAATCTTAGCAAATCAGTTCTTCTTAGAAAAAAGAGAATTATTGACATCTGGATATATACTTCAGGGGTAAAGCATTTGGCTACTGATTGATTGATCTTCTGTTCAATCCGACCATTCCATTTTAATATTTTTCTTATTAATGAATTCAATATACGATAAAAGAAAAGGTACCATGCAAAATCGCTGAACTTTATTTCTTCGTTTGTATATTTTAAAACTAAACATTAATACGAAGCAACTTTTCCAGGTATTCCTCGTCATACCCAAATATCAGCTAACGTAATGTTGGAAACAAACACAGACAGCATTTGATGAATGACATTGTTTTTATTATTTTTTAATTAAAAAAAAAATTTTTTTAGCGAATTAGTCCACTGGGAAATTATTTCTTGTAATATAGAATATTCAATAGAGCATTGATTATATAATGATACATACGCAATCAGCATAAATTAAAATATAATGTTTAACCGTATTGTACGACCTGGAAACGCCGTGTGTCCAGTTAGTATATATATATATATATATATATATATATATATATATATATATATATATATATATGTGTGTGTGTGTGTGTGTGTGTGTGTGTGTGTGTGTACCATTTTTTTCATTTAATAAAACAAAAAGCATCCGTTTGATTATACTTTTTAATTATTTTCATTTTTCTTGTTACATTTATTGTGTTGGGGTCAAATTTGTTGATATAGGTCCCACAACGTTTACAGCGGTTTGAGGGTTGGAGAAAGATTGCTTATTATTATTAGGTTGAGCAAAAAAAAAAAAAAAAGGTAGTAGGAAGGCAGGCTCGAACCCGTACCGTGAAGAAGGAAAAGAACGTGACATCTTTGTTATTACGTGTACATTTCCCTACACAATAACTCTGTCAATTTTCAGTCTACAGACTCGAAATCTGATATACAGGTACTGAGATTTGGGAAAATCTTTGTAATTCATTTTCGGCTAGAAATGTGGCTGTTAAGGGGTCAAAGTTAAACAATTTGACCTTTGAGAACTCTACCAAACTCCTCCGACAATTTTTAAGATAAACAATTGAAATTTTAGATATAGGTTTTTTGGACATCGATCTAACTTAATAACTTCATTTTAATCCAAAACAATCGATGGGGAGTGGTTATAATATGGATCAAAGTTTTAAAAAATTACCTCTGCGGTCTCTACCAAATTACTCAGACAATTTCTGGTCTAAACATTTGAAATTTTACATAAAGGATATTCAGAGATAGGGCAAGCTTTTTAATCGGTTTGGGTCGAAAACTTGAGCTACGAATATATAAATCTATGTATGTATGTTTGCATGTCTGCCTAAAACATTCAACAGAGGCGACGGATTTTCACAAAATCAGTATCGTTTTGAAGCTCGACCCTTCAGACGACAAATACCAAAAAAATTGGCTAAAAACATTAATTTCTTCACCCTCAACTAGGCACTTTTCAACAGGGAGGGGGCGCTTTGTTCGCCGATATTTTTGAAAGTCATCCCCTTTTTTCGATTGTCTAGCCTTAATTTAAACCTACGTCACTTCTGGTTTGGCGGTGGTCGGAGCAGCAAAGACGTCATTTTTTCACGTTCTTTTCCTCCTTCGCGGTACGGGTTTGAGCCTGCCTTCCTACTACCACTTTTTTTTTTGCTCAACACACACATCCAAACACCCTAGCAACGCCGGGCATCCATGCTAGTATATCTATAAAAGTGAAATTATCTGTTAGTGAGTCTCTGTGTTTACATTTCCCTACCAAATAAATTTTCAGTGGACAGACTCGAGATTTGACATAAGGGGTATTGAGATTTTGGAAAATCTGTTTAATCGATTTTCGGCTAGAAATTTGGCTGTCAAGGGGTCAAATTCAACGACTTGACCTTTGAAAACTACTAAACTCCTCCGCCAATTATGGATTTAAATTCTTGAAATTTTAAATGTAGGTTATTTGCACATGGATCAAACTTCTTCATTTGATTTGAGCATAAAACAATTAATGTTTAGGGGTCAAAATTAGGGTCAAAGTTTTTTTTTAAATTTGGTCGCTCAGTCAATTTTGGGTCTAAACATTTGAAATTTTACAAAAAGTGTACTCAGATATAGGGCAAATTTTCTAATCAGTTTTTGCCCGAAAATTTGGGTACTAAGTTGTAAAAGTTCAAATGGTCTGACCTTTGCGGTCTCTAGCAAACTTTTCAGCTGATTTTTTGTCTAAACATTTGAAATTTTACATAAAAGGGTATGCAGCAAGCTTTTAATGAGTTTTGGGCGAGAATTTGGCTGCCAAGAGAACAAAGTTGAAAGAGTTGACCTCTGCAGACTCTACCAAACTCCTCTGCCAATTTTGGGTTTAAACACTTGAAAATGTAGGATACTTTAACATGAGTCAAACTTTCTCTCTCTCTCTCTCTCTCTCTCTCTATATATATATATATATATATATATATATATATATATATATATATATATATGCACATACAGTTATGAGCAGTACGTAGGGCCCGAGCAAGCTGGGCTGAACTGCTATTTTAAGAATAAATAAGATGGATTAAACGTAAATAATAACTAGGACAGAAGTACATCCAAGGATGAAATACTGCTGCCATATCTGAGCAGGAGCTGCTAAAAACAGCCTATCCTGCCTTGACAGAGTACAAAATAGACTTCGTGGATTAGTGGGGGATGCCCTTTTCTCTACCCTGCAACCTCTCTCCCACAGAAGAGACGTTGCGAGCCTATCCTTGTTTTATCGTTATTTACATGGCAGGCGCTCGTCTGAACTCCAATCTCTGGTCCCCCCTCGCCAGTCTTTCACGAAAAACACTCGTCTAGCTGAATCCACTGTGAAATATTTCCCCCACTCTTTATCTGTGCCTAAATCAAAACGTGGATTCCATGAACAAAGCTTCTTTCTTGGAACTGCACGTCTGTGGAAATCTGTTCCGTCTGCCTGCTTCCCACCTGACTACAACTTGGATGTGTTCAAGTCCAACGTTAACAAATTCCTAATGAACCGCCCCTTTAAGTAAACACTTCATCAAATATCCACACTAACGTACTGTACTTGCAACAACCCTTATCTCTGAGTGGCTTCCGGGCCTTGATAAGTGGTGACCACCGTGTAAAAAAAAAATAAATATTACGGAGGACCAACATCCAATCAATTTTCATTCATCTTATAACATATTTGCTTTCTACATTAAGGCGGGGGGGGGATAACTTTATTGTCAGTTTGTGTTGATCATAACATTTAATCAACACAAGAGCTTTTAAAAATCCTCATATCAACACAAGGAGATTGGTGGTATATATGGAAAACAATACCTCATGCTCGAACGAATGATGGTTTTATAGAATTAATGAAACCAAACCCTCTTGTCCAATGTAATTTTCACTGTGTGCTTAGTAATCTTTTCTTTTTTTTTTTCAAGATCTAATAGCAGTAGTTCAAATCCTGTCTTGTGTTTGAGCATTATTTTGATATTAATTTCCTGGTTGAGTTTTCAAATTTGTTTACACAAAAATATGTTTAAAAAATAATAGCAGTATTTGCAAATAAAGCGTCATGTTGCGCAACGGATATAAGTACTAAGTAAATCAGTTTTATGTGATAGTTCTAATCCACAGTAGGGACGATACTAAAAGATATAATTACCAATAACTTTACGGCTCCACCCGGTCATGGCTGATGAAACGAGAACAAGATAACCTGTGGTTTATATAAAGGGTACTGGTAGGAATTCCATACAAATTCCCGTGTTCGATATAAAGATCTTCAAATTTTCAAGAAACCTGTGCAGCAGGTCGGAAAATACATCGGCCGAAACGTTGTGAGAATAACATCCAATATGAGAACAAATAATCTAAACACTGCACATTATCAATCATTATCTAAAACAAATTCGAGACATATTATATCTACCGAAATCATTCATACACGAATTCTGTTGGAAAGGTAAGACCCCACAATTTCTCTCAGCTATGAATAAAATAGCAATTTGTATTCAATTAGCCGTATACGATTAATAGCAGATGTAGGATTGGCATGTTTGTTGAAGGAAATGAAAAGAAAGAATGAAAAAAATACATTGTTTTGCTGAAGCTTTGTTACAACAATGAATTAGCAGAGTTAAAAGTGAATAAGAGTTAAAATTGAATACGAGTTCGCGTATCTGAGAATGTTTTATGTGCAGAGAAATATGGTTTAGTTTGTGTGCTAAGATGATTAGACACGTCTATTCTGCTATCGCCGTGTGAGTGTATGTACGACACTGCATAGTAATTGTTACGGCTTTACCTTATCATGTGCTACATAAAAAAATCTTCGTTACTTTTCTCTCTTTGTTTACCCTCTATGTCCTGCTCTAAGCAAGTCTGACGACCTAGTCCACAAACTCCAAAATTCCATCATGACAAGTTTCAATAAAAAATACACGATTAAACCCGGATCTGAAACTTCCAACGTAGACCCCCACTACCATGTCTCCTTCTCCAACATCAGGGGTCTACGTTCTAACCTTCCAGAGGTTGAAGCTCAATTACAGGAGACTAAACCAGACCTTTTATTTTTAAGCGAAACTGGAATTGGACAGACTATTTCCCTAAATGAGTTCGTAATTAAAGGATACTCTAACCTAACTTCCAAATCTGACCCCCAAGATCGCCATGGGCATGGAATATGTGCCTATATAAAAGATGGCTTTCCATGTGGTAGGGACATCTCCAGAGAAGATCCTAACTTACCCTATATGCGCTTCCGAGTAGCACTAGCTCACACTACGGCATTTATATTTACTCTCTATCGCCACCATAGCAGCGGAGTTACTACCTTTAAAAGCATATCTGAGAAAATTGACCAAGTTCTATCAGCATATCCTTCAGCTAACATTCACGTATGTGGAGACTTCAATGTTCACAATGTGGAATGGTTGACCCACTCAAACTAGACCGATGATGAGGGGAGATTCTGTCATGATTTCTCCATTGCTTATGACCTCACTCAGATTGTTCACGAACCCCCCCGTGTGCCCGACAATGACGGTAGTATGCAAGTCTCGTAGACCTTTTTCTCACAACTTGCCCTGAACTATGTTCAGTTTCCGTTCTGTCTCCTCTTGGATCTTCTGACCACTCAGTTGTACAATTATGATAAAAATGAAGTGTAATAAGTCCTCAGACATACCTCTCCATCGTACAGTATATCGATACACTGTGGCTGGCTGAGATAGTTTCCGTACATTTTTATCGGATCTTCCTCTGCGTTCCATGTTTAAAAAGGATGTGTCGTCTAGAGTATCAGATCTGACCGAATGGTTAATTGTAGGTATAGACAATTTCATACCCTCGAAAAAGTTCCAGCAAAAACCTAACAGCCAGCCATGGTTTTCTCCAGAATGTGCTGCTGCTATTGCGCACAGAAATCACCTTTTCCACTGCTTCCAACGTAATAGATGTATGGAAACTAAAGCCGCTTTCAGGACTGCCAGCAACCATTGTAAGAAAGTAATAAAAAACGCAAGAGAGTTGTATGCTCAGTCCGTCAAGTCCAAAGTAGCTGAGCAGCGGCTTGGTTCCCACCAGTTTTGGCAAATAGCAATGGACCTGAGTTAATCTCGTCAGCATCAGACAAAGCCAAACTCTTTGCCAAGAACTTTGCAGCCAATTCTACCGTTTACGACCAAGGCCGCCAACCCCCAATATTTCCTCCTGTATCAGAAAACACACTATGTGATATACAAATATCTGTACGTGATGTTGCCAAGCTAATCAAAAACCTTGATTCCAGTAAACAATCGGCCCTGACGGTATTCCAATTATAGTACTCAACAAACTTCAACCAGAACTAGCACCCATATTACAAAACTGTTTAAATGTTGTCTTAAGGAGAATTGCTTCCCATCACCCTGGAAAATCTCATCAGTATGCGCTGTATTTAAGAATTCAGGTGATCGTTCATCCTCCTCTCAGTACAGGCCAATAAGTCTCCTGTGCGTCATGAGTAAGTTGTTGGAATCTGTGTTAAATAGAGAAGTTATCAACCATCTCAGCAAAAATAACCTTCTTAGTGACACACAATATGGTTTCCATTTTGCTAGATCTACAGCAGATGTGCTTACAGTTATATCTCATAAGATTAGCGAATCTCTCGACAGAGGCAACCTTTCTAGGGCAATTGCTCTTGACATATCAAAGGCATTTGATAGGGTATGGCATAAAAGTTTACTTCACAAGATCTCCAGCTATGGTATAGCTGGAAATGTCTTCTCAATTATTAAATCATTTCTTTCTCATAGGTTCATAAGAGTAGTAGTTGATGGGCAAAAATCAGAAGCTCACAGTATAAATGCTGGAGTCCCTCAGGGGTCCATCCTGGGTCCAACTCTTTTCCTGATCTACATTAATGATCTTTCAAATCACATCCTTACATCATTCGTAGACATTTTTGCTGACGACACTACCATCTATGGTAGCACATCTAAGACAGTAAACGACCAAGTTCTCTCCGATTCTCTCTCCTCTGATCTTGATCACGTTGTACAATGGGGAAAAGAGTGGCTGGTTACTTTTAATGCATCTAAAACCAAGCTTCCATCTTTACATCATCAACGTTCTGATCCGCATCTGGCATCAATTAAAATGAATGGCTCTCATCTTGGGATGCCTCAAGTTTTGGCAGGCTTATGGGCTTGACCTTTATTTCTGATCTTAAATGGAATACGTACATCAAATCTGTTGCCAAGGCCGCTGGAAAAATGGTCGGATCCTTCTATCGATCCAGTAGATATCTCACTGCTCATGCAATTCTCTATCTATATAAGAGCCAGATACGTCCAAGGATGGAATACTGTTGCCACATATGGGCAGGAGTTGCTAGAAAAGACTTGTCCTGCCTTGATAGGGTTCAAAATAGACTTCGTGGCCTGGCGGGAGATGTCCTTTTCTCTTTGCTGCAACCTCTATATCACAGAAGAGATGTTGCGAGTTTGTCTCTGCTTTATCGTTATTTTCATGGAAAGTGTTCGACTGAGCTTCAATCTATGCCCTCCCTCGCCAAACTTTCACAAGAAACACTAGACTAGCTGAAAACATTATCAATAATTTTCCCCACTCTTTATCTGTGCCTAAACCTAAACATAGATTCCATGATCAAAGCTTCTTTCTTAGAACTGCACGCCTGTGGAATTGTCTTCCGTTTTCCTGCTTTCTAGCTGTCTATAATATGGTTGTCTTCAAGTCCAACGTGAACAAGGTTCTGATGAGCCGTTCCACTTAAGTTAACAAATTTACCGAACTTCCATTACTATCGATTACTATATTGTCCTTTTGACTACTCTCCACTCTTTAATCCTTAACACACACACACACACACACACACACACATACACTCACACACACACACACACAAACACACACACACACACACACACACACACACACACACACACACACACACATATATATATATATATTCTTAAAAAAATATTTATTATTTGATACGTTTATGTTTTCTTTTTTCAGGAGCAGAAAATAACAAATATTCAAATATTTACGAATATATAGAAATACTTGCGTATATATAATAATAAATGTTATTTTATGCGTGTAAGTTCCAGAAATTATTCGCAAATTTTATTGTCTCCATATATATATATATTTCTACTAAATTTTAAGTAAATCTTGTTTTTTCAAACACTGATTATAATTTGGTTGTTTTCTTTTATATTCTAAGAATCCACTCCAAATAATTGTATGCCATTATTTCCACTGCTAAATTAAATTTTCAAACATCAGCAATACGTGCCGGTCTCGTCATTGTAACCTTGCTACGCTTGAGTTCACCACAATACCTCAAGCCCACCGGGGGTCGTCCTTTCTAATTCCCAAATCATATCGGGTGCGTATTTGTTTTTATAAGCAATAAAATAAATTTGTAGACATAAAATTTTCTTGAGCTTAAGGCCAACAAACCCCTTAGTTAGTGCAAGAGTATAGGCGTGAACTTGTGTGTGAGTTTGGTAAGCAGTGTTATATACTGTCGCTGTGTGTTTGTTAGTTTGTAAATTATTCTTTATGCGTTTCCTGTATGTTTTCAACCTGAGGCCGAAACTAGATTTAAGGAGCGTACTCACGTGCGTCGTGTCTCAAAGTAACTGGAAAATAAAAATGAAATTCCGTGTAGTCTTTTTTATTATATGACTCGCGAAGTATAGTAGTATGCGGCGGTGAATATATTAGCCGTTCTGATTGGGTAAAAATAGCCGCTGATTGCTCTAAACGCGGAAATAAATTTTCATTGAGCTTTTAATTTGTAACAATTCAGACTATATTATAAGGAGTATATACGTTAAGATAAATTTTTATGTATTCTCAAGAAATTTATATGAACTAATAATAGCGACGAGAAAAGCAAGAGTAAAATGCGTGTAAATGTGTCAAATGTAATAATAATAATAATAATAATAATAATAATAATAATAATAATTATTATTATTATTATTATTATTATTATTATTGGCTCACACGGAGCTTTCGCACAGGATCTCTCCTTTAAAACAACATGTTGTGTTCTCCGCAAGCTGTGTACTCAATACCGCTTTCGATAACAATCTTCAAATGAATTTGCGTTATCGCAACAACCGTTTATCATTGGTTTCTCACTAGAAGCGGCCATTGGTTTCCACTAAAATGTGAATGGCAATAAGCCTCCCCAAGGTTCCAGTTGTCTTCGCATTTCTCCAGCGGAGATCCGAGCAGCGTTCTCTCCTCGGTCTTTCCATCCTCCTTGACCCTTCTGTATTATTTGATATCACTCTTTGGGGGGGGCAGTGAAGGGGCAACACACGTCATCATCAAAGTATTCTCTTCGCAAACAATTCGTGATGTTCCCTTGAGTTTGAGAGAATACAATCTCCCTAGATTTCCAGTTTGCAAAATAGTTTGCGTTATCGCAATAACCTTTTACCATGGATTTCTTGTTGGTAGCGCTCATCATTATTATAATTATTATGATTGGTAGTAGTAATAGTAGTAGTATTGTTCTTGTTGCTTTATTACTATTATCATTATTATTTATTTTTATTATTATTAATTATTATTATTATCATTATTATTTATGATTATTATTATTTATTATTGTTGCTATTATTTATTACTATCATTATTATTATTTATTATTATTATTTATCATTATTTATTATGATTATTATTATTTATTATTATTATTATTATTATTATTATTATTATTATTATTATTGTTTGCACTAAGAACAGTCACACAAAACAAAAACTGTAAACAAATAGGCAAAAATGGAACTAAAATATAGCCCAAGGCGGTACCATGGATAATAAAGAGGAAAACATTCGAATGCGTAAACTAATCAAGATAATGACAATCACTCACAAGTCACGTGGTCACTGCAACAAAAAGATGGAAGCAATACCACATAAAGGTAAAGTAACTGAAACTGCAATAAACTTTGAACCCCCATCGACCACCACCGAAAAAAGAAAAGATATCAGACCCAACATATACCACGCAAAATAGTTGTGAAATATTAAGGTGGAAGGATGCCCCGATGAGTGAAAGCACTAATCAAACCTCCACTGGATGAGTGCAAAAAGTACTGGAACTATAGGAAGGATTATTGCCACCCACATCTCAGTGACCAATGATCATTGCCAGTGGAAAATCAATGGTACGCGGTTGTTGCGATAGCACAAAGCTATGTGCAAATGTTATCGAACGTAAAGTAAAATATTAGAAAGGTGAGGAGAGATGTTGTCACCCAGAAAACAACATCGGTTATTATGAGCGAGTAATCTCTAATGATAACCTGTGTGAGTGAGTGAGTGAGTGAGTATAAATAAAATTAATAATAATGATGATAATAATGATGATGATAATAATAATAATAATAATAATAATAAATAATAATAATGATAGCATTAATAACATTAATAATATTAATAATCATAAATAATAATGATGATAACAGTAATAATAATAAGATTAATAATAATGATAATAATAATAATTATTATTAGTAGTAGTAGTATTATTATCACGAGAAATAGTCATAAATTAGTCATAATTTATTCATAAATAGACATAAGAAATTTAATTAAAGAGAAAAAAATGTAACTGCAAAATCACGCACAATGCCCTTTGCAAAATAACTACTTAAATAAAGGCATTATTTATCAGGCAACAATAAATATATACATAAAAATCCGAATAATAAAAATTGCTAAATAATTAAAGGGCATTATAATCATTAATCGGGCTACAAAAACAACAACCAGAGATTTAATAGATCATCAAGTTTACTAAAATCTCAAATAAAACAGGTGATTTCTTATATCAAAGAGAAAACATTTCGATGGACAAGGGTATTCAGATATTTCGAGAATTCTTGAAGATTATACTGAAGCGAGAACCTAGAACATTTTAAATGCTTATAATAGAAATATTTCCTAAATTATAGAAGCGAAATAACAACTATGTGTAGACAGAGAATGTGTAACGTTATGATAACTGATATAACACAATTCATAAAATTAATAATTCAAATAAGCAAACACAAACATTATAACTGAAACTAACTCATAAGCAACATATAATAGAAGAGTTTAATCATTTTAATTATAACGTGTCAGTGTTTTATTAATTTGGCTTATTTAAAATTGGGGAACGCCCAAACTCACAAAAATAAAGAATCTGTAAGGTATTGGTTAAGGGAAATAGATCGATTAGAAGACGTAATAAAAATAACGAATCTGATTGGCTATTAGCTATGGTACGCATAAGTTTAGTATAAAAGCAACCGTTAAACATAAATCCACGCAATTAACCTTGTGACTTTTCCCCCAAATTAAACATAAACACGTTTATTCCACTACACAAAAACGCACACACACGCGCGTGCACACAAACACACACACATACGCTTATATGTATATTTATATACATATAAATATGTAAGTGTTCATGATAGCGGCATAAGACTTATAAGATATGCGTGTATTGAATGCGAATTTTAATTTCTCCTTTTCCTCTAATGAACATTTTTTCTTCTTAAACCGCTTTTCTTTTCCAAGGACAGTAAATAAGTTTTGAAAATTAAAAATACAAACATTGCCAACCATTTTCTGAGAAATATGTTTTTGTTTTGATGAGGTGTTTAGTGGGCATCCATTATTAAACGAAATGTGTGTAATACGCATTTCATAAATATCTGAATAAAGTATTCTCAGTGAGAATTAAACACATATCTCTTGGTTTTGGAGTATTCACTAAGGATATATATATATATATATATATATATATATATATATATATATATATATATATATAAATGTTTGGAGGTACAGAATTTATATACAGTTTTTAAAATAATAAGCGGAAGTTTCTCAAGAGCTCTTTTGGCTATCATCTAATCAGGACAAAATCGATAGCGTACAAAATAATATTGTGTCGAAAATAAAGAGTTCTAATGGGGAACTTTTGGCACATTTAATAAGTTCCCCATTAATACACTTTAATTTCGAAAAATATTATTTTGTACGCTATTGATTTTCTCCTGATGAGATGATAGCCGAAAGAGCTCTTGAGAAACTTCCGCTTATTATTTTCAAAACTGTATATATATATATATATATATATATATATATATATATATATATATATATATATATATATATATATATATATATGTGTGTGTGTGTGTGTGTGTGTGCGCGTGTGATTTGTTTGTTTTTTGCAAACGAAATCCATCAGAGTGCTCAATTAAAAGGAAAATCCGAAAAATAAGAAATGAGAATTGGCTGAAGAGAGCTTGATATGGATATCTAAAACGGTCCTAATTATCGGGATTGAAACCGACGGTATCAATGACTTTTCTCATCTTAAATCTTTCTGTACACAAAGTATAATATAATATAATATATATGTATAGAAATATATATATAGATATATAGATATATAGATATGTAGATATATAGATATACCAAAATCCTCCTATAAGTTTTGGTCTACAAACATGAAACATAATATATAAGGTATTTGGACCTATGCGAAGCTTTATATTATATTAAAAGAATTGTGCATTATGATAATAAAAACAAAATCTGCATGAATATTTATACATATTTTATGACCAGGTAACGATATATATATATATATATATATATATATATATATATATGAATAAAAAAGAAAAAACCTAAAAGAGTAAAAACAAAATTAAATCAGATTTAATTTTGTTTTTACTCTTTTAGGTTTTTCCTTTTTATTCACATAACGTCTAAAGCATCATTTATATCTTGCTTTATTTTATTCATATATATATATATATATATATATATATATATATATATATATATATATATATATTAACTTCTTTATTTGCGATATATATATATATATATATAGCGCAAATAAAGAAGTTAATATATATATATATATATATAGCGCAAATAAAGAAGTTAATATATATATATATATATATATATATATATATATATATATATATATAGCGCAAATAAAGAAGTTAATATATATATATATATATAGCGCAAATAAAGAAGTTAATATATATATATATATATATATATATATATATATATATATATTATACACATGCTCGATTATAAAACCGATAATCATAAGGCTTAATTAATTGAGTAAATTAGTATTGACTTGGATGGTATTCGTATATGAATATTAACGAATTTGCGATATATATATATATATATATATATATACACATATATATATATATGTACATATATATATGTATATATATACATATATATATACATATATATATATGTACATATATATATACATATATATATATGTACATATATATATATATACATATATATATACATAAATATATATATATATATATATATATATATATATGTACATATATATATAGCGCAAATAAAGAAGTTAATATATAAATAAAGAACTAATAATAGTAGGGGTGGCAAGTAATATAATGGATTAATCCGAATTGTATAAATACAATTGACTGGTAAATTTAAAAAAATATATCCATTTTGAATTTAGAGACAAAAACGAGTGTCACAAGTAAGGAAGCCATTTTTGATCGCATGCATACGTTAGATAAAGCAGTTAAAATGATTTTCTTTACAAAAATAAAAGCTACTTGATCAATTTATGTGCTTTTAGGAATGTGATATTTTCGTTTTGTCATGTACATGCATCATAAAGATTTTTTAAATGTTTTATTTGTTTTAATATGGAGGAAATTGGGGATTAGGACTGATCTATATATTAATAAGATATTGTGTGTGTTATTCATTTTGTGTGTCACTCTTACATAAGGAAACTTGATCAAATATTTGAAACATTTTTATTCTTGCAATTAAGGGAGGTGGTGGTTGATCAACACTGCTGAAAACCCATTATTTTATATACTGCTTTGTTTATATATATATATATATATATATATATATATATATATATGTGTGTGTGTGTGTGTGTGTGTGTGTATGTGTATGCGTGTATATATATATATTTATATATGAGCTTAATTTACATAGATCAGATTTATTCTTAAAAAATCTAATGTTAAGTACCTGAATAATACACACACACACACACACACACACACACACACACACACACACATATATATATATATATATATATATATATATATATATATATATATATAAAATATGCTATTTACTTAGCACTTTACTCAGTTTGACGTCATTCTTGATCCTAATAAGTGGGCCTAATTTTGCGAGAATTTTTTTTTTTTTGTTATCATCAGAAATATTTAATCGTCATAGATTAAAACAAATGACCAATGACTGTTATATCGGTGTCTTTGCGTATTGATTGCCCGACCTTAACTGACAGGGCCAATGCGACCAGGTTCTACAAACAAAGACATTTTATCCCAAAAAAGTCACGAACAGGTTCAGTATTGTTGGTTTTTTTGTCTGCAGGTGCATGGCGGATAACTACATCGAGCCTCTAGTCATGACGCAAACCCACGTTATGGACAATATCTGGAAACTTGAATCTGTCATCATGTAACTACACCAACACTGGATTTGATTGTCTCTTCAATTCATTAAATACTGATTTATAACCACTCAGAAATCATGATATTCTCTTTCTGCATTGTCAATTGTGTGTACTTCGTAAAACTGGCCTATGTTTGGATTTTTATTGTGTGCACGTAAAACTTACGCGAAGAGTAAATTTCTACGTTTGCAGGAAATAATATTTATTTCGTGAATGTCAGTTAAAAGCGCTGCTGATCTGTAACGATCTTCTTTTTATATCTTTATTTTATAACTGCTTTTTTATTTACTTTTGACACTAAACCTTGGTGACGCCCTTGGAGTAACATTGTCTTCTCAGGTGTTCTATATCTGTCACCAACTCGTTTCAACATCTACATTCAGATATATCTTTCATATTACAGAAAAGGATGCTCGCAGCCTTGAACTTGATTCACACGATTGAAACATTGCGCTAATATCAAATCGTCCTTTGAGTTTTTATATGAAATCCATTGCTCTTTCTGATTCTCGCTCCGCACACATCGTCACACCTCAGGCTTCTCTTCATCTCTACAAATACACTATCATACCATGAATATGGTGTTGTTGTCATATTTAGGGTAGTTAATCTCTGTTGCATTTAAGGGTTCTTGATATGGTGCAGAAAATTAATTAGCCACATTCTTTCTTTTTTCGTGCAAAAAATACGTAAAGTTGTTAGTCTCAGTCTTTTTTTATAAATACTATTATGACATGTATTCATCAGAATTGTTTGATCTATTCTCTGCTTCCTTTGTTCAAGCTCGTTTAACTCGTTATTTTAGTGATCTTCATCAATTCCCTGTTTTAATACCTTATTGTAATACAGCTTCGTATTCAAGTAGCTTCTTTTCAAGAACTTCAAGCTTGTGGAATTCTCGTCCTGCTGGCTGTTTCCTCATAAATATATCCTTCGTCTTAACAGTCAATAGTCATTTTCTTTTTTTGCGGTAACCATTTTTGTAATTTTTAGTTCCTTACATCAAGTAGCTTCACGCCTTGTCCGGAGTAATTTCCATTTAAAAAAAAAACATAAAAATTTATAGAGGAATTGAATTGCTTCAAATAATATTTCTGATTGAAATAGTCTGCTTCCAAGACAATAATAACCGTTATACTTTCTGAAGTATGAAGTAAGGTTTTCCAATAGGGTCCATACCGCCCACCAGGAGGGGGGGGCGCTACGAGACTTTAGGTGGGTAGTGGCCAAATTTATCGTATAGGCGTCCTTGAGATGCTTTAGGGGCGATGAATGACGGAGAGCTACTTGTAATATTATTAGGTGTTTCTCAACTTGTTATTGAGCAACAACAACAAAAACAACAACAGTCTGTACACTGATCAGTGATTTCTGTGATTATTATTTTGATTTTTATTGATTATTGTATTAGCAATGGTATGATTTATTAATTGACCTATTTGATTTATAGTTCTTACTTTTCCCATTTGATCGACGGTAAAAGTTTGTTGAATAAACTATGAGATGAATATTTATTCATTTATTTTCACTTTGGTAAGACGTGTATATGTATATGTGTAAATTTGTTATACCACAGCTACTAACATTATTATGCAAGGATGCATGTAGGGAGAGAGTATTAGTATGTATCAGAGTGTTCTACGTAAGGGCGTTTGCCGAAAAAGGTTGGGAAACCCTGGTCTAAATATTTGCATTTTTATATTTCAACAGCTACAAACGTTTAGCGAAAAGATACTACATCTGGTTTGGATTATTTCTTTTTTTACCTTAATATAAAAATATAAATAATACTGACCAGGCTCAATATTGTATGATTTTGACGAGAACCGATGTGTCAACTCAAACGAAGCGTTAAACCTTATATATATATATATATATATATATATATATATATATATATATATATATATATATATATATATATATATGTGGATAATGACACAAACATCAGAGGGTTTGCGATAAAATAGTTTGGGAAAACTATTCTGAAAATATATGTTCTTCTCACAAAGTGGAATATATCTTTAAATTTTTATTTCTTCTAAGTCAAGTTAAATCATCCTTAATTCGGTTAATCATGTGTGTGTGTGCGTATATGTTTTGCATTATGTTTGTTTGAGTGTTAATATTAAGCCTTTTTTTAATTCGAGTGTGAATTTTGTCATTTTTTCCTGTCTGAGTAAGTACAAATTATCATCGGTTTTGAAAATTAGCATTATTTGCAAGTAATGTCCCCTGCATGCATCTATGTGCTGCGAAAAATATAGGAGTTTGTTTTCTGCAATTTTTATATTACTTTTATTTAAGGCCACTCTATTGCTGTGGCTTTTGATGGCGCGTATGTAAGATTTGTCGCATACCGTGCATTTTAGTGCATACATTTTTGTAAATACAGTCTATCTCTATTTCATTTTAAATGTTTGCATTGTGTTTTGGAATATGCATGTATTTGCCTCTATTATTATGTCACAAATTCCACATCGCTGTTTATTGCATTTTGTAACACCTTTTGCAGTGTATGGATTGAGTTTGGATGAGGTTAGAATGTGTTTTAGATTTTAGGTTGATAATTGCTTTGTAATATGTTTGTTGTTTCAAGTATGTTATTTAGTTTGTCGTTTTGTTGAGTAGGATGAGTTTTTTTTTGTAAACAGTTCTATGTTGTAATCAAGAATTTGTTCTTTCTTCCGTTTCTTCTTTACGTTTCTTAGATGGTCTTCTGATATTTTTCTGTCAGTTCCATACCTTTACGTATTGGTTTGGATGGGTAACCTCTTCTCCTCAAAGTTATTTTCAGTTCATTTAGTCATCATCGTCCGGGGCTGTTTGTTTGTGAGTATGATGCAGATTCTACGTGCTAGGGAGTAAGGTATTGCTTTCAGGCAGGTTTTGGGTGATAGCTTTTGAAGTGGAGATATTAAGTATCTGTGGGCTTGTGATAAATGTCTGTGATAACGTTATACGTATATATATATATATATATATATATATATATATATATATACATATATATATATATATATATGATTTGATAGAAAACGTAAGTTTTTTTATCATCAATATTTTAAGAATAAAATTATCTATTCTTCATTGACCACTACATTTTGCCACCACAGATGGCATATAAACGTATTCAAGTATTATGTGTATAAGAACTCACACAGGTGAAAAGCCATATTCTTGTGAACAATGTGGATATTCTTTTTCTGTTCAATCAAATTTAGTGAAACATATTCGAAGTCACACAGGTGAAATGACATATTCTTGTGAACAGTGTGGAAGTTCGTTTTCTCGAAAATCATATTTAATGGAACATATTAGAACTCACACAATTGCACTTAAGGGAACAGCGAGGATACTAAAAAGAGCTCTCGGTTGGTTTCAATAAAAAAGCGGGGCAATGTTGGCAGCTGGTTTGGCTGCCCCATACCCGGCATTACAATCTTCAAAGGAAGAATAAAAAAAAAAAAAAACGAAAAGCCATATGCTTGTGAATTATGTGAATTTTCTGGTTCTCGAAAATCATATTTAGTGGCACATATGAGAACTCACAGTGGAAAAAAACATATTCGTGTGCACAATGAGAATATTCAAGTTCTCGTGAAGAAAGTCTTGTGAGACATATAAGAACTCACACAAACGAAAAGCCATATTCTTGTCAACAATGTGGATATTCTTTTTCTGTTCAGTCATATTCGAATATTATGTGTTCCACGCTTTTTGCAACAGTAATATCGTTGTCCTCGAATTATACTGAACATTATTATCATCTTAGTCATAAATATCACAGCGTTTTGGCTGATGTAACCACCGACCTTCTTGCAGATGTTTCTTATCAAACATAAAATTATTTTAGTCAGACTTAGAATATAGATAAAATTCAAAACGGAACCATTCATTAAATCCATGAGGGTAACATGCTCTCGTTTTGTGAGGCGTGGTAAGGTGAACCTCTTTAGTAATCCGCAATTGCATTCTTAATATCGCCCGTACTGAGGATTGAACCTTCAACCTTCAGAGGAATGTCACTTAGAAATGATTATATTTTGCACTTTATCCGTTATGCTAGGGATCTTTGCAGAAAAGATATACTTGAAGGAGTTCATAGGTTACATTGACGAAATCTAAGATGTTCTTTTATCGTAAGTAAATTGTATAACACGGTGATGTTGTCAGTTTGTTAATCTATAATTGAAAGAATATCAAGCCAACCCATATGTTTGGTGAGAAAACGAAGGCACTTTCTACGTACCCAACGGGTTTTATGTGTTTACGCACAGCCATTTAATCAACAGAATTCCATTGATAATTAAATATAAATAGGGTTGACAACAAAGAAAAGCTGTATTCTTGCGAAATGCATGAAAGTATTTAAATATCTGGGGAGCATAATGCCTAACTCATTGGATGACAATTCAGAATCGCCTCAAGCAAGAACCAGCATCCTTTGTTCGGCCAAGGAGAAGGGGTTTTCAGAACTCCACGTCAGAATGATAGTGTATAGAGCAGTATGCATCACAACAGTACTGTATGGATTAAAAGATTGGACGATCTATTACTGTCATATAAGAATTCCGAGGTCATTTTATATAAGATTTTCCAGAAGATCATTGCCATCAGATAGAGAGAAAGTAGCTGCCTCCTAAGAAGAACAGCGCCTGACCACAACCCAAAAAAAAGAAAACCAGTCAGGTACTCTATCGTTAGTACTAAAGTGTTGATACCTTCGCCAACCAACCGAGGCGTAAATGTCTATGCGACTGCATACGATCTTTCACCGTATACGAAAACTTTAGTTACACCGCAACGATTACCAGTCACAACTCTATTTTCCCAGTATGGGAACATTATTTACCGAAGAATAAATATGACTCAAAGATATTACTTACAGCAAAATAAGAGCACTCAAACTGTTTTTGTACAATATGGAAGAACAGCCGGACCCTTTTACTCTGTGTTTCTTCAAAATTAAAAAGTTCATCAGGTTAGCAACACTAGTGGAAACCCCTGTGACAATATAGCCCCTTTGTCTGATAGATTATTACAAGCGGGGTCCTATGTGAGGTTTATGAACCCTTTATAAGTTGTGGTGTATTCTACACACGCATGTAATGAATTGGTTTATTAAATTCGCGCGATTAATAATGAGAAAATGGCAATAAAATGTTTTTCAATATATATATATATATATATATATATATATATATATATATATATATATATATATATATATATATCGCCCTGAACAATGAATCAGCCAAAAGTAGAACCCTCCCCAAATCACACACAAATCATGACATTCGGCTAGGAAAAAGGAAATCCACCTAACCGTTCATGGTTCACCCAAAGAGGGAAAATACTGATACACCGTCCGAAATTATTAGCTTAGGGTGTTTTAGCAGAATTAACCTATGTTACTTACTAATAGACTATTTCAATCGCAATGCATACTAAAAGACTAAACCGACATCCGGTACTTGTACTGAAGTGGTGTGTCTGCACAGATGCTGCACTCAAATTAATTGTCCTTAGTCAATGGAGGGGGAAAACCTTCTATACTAAGGCAATTTTATTTTTGCAAATTGTCAAAGTGCCCCCTTTTGAGAAGAGCTCGTTTTCCCCCACATTAAAAACGATCCTGTGTAACATTTTGCTTCGTTGGGAAACAAATAAATACCCGGCTAAGATGAACAACCTACCTCTTGTATGCGTTGCAATACATGTTACTTTGTTTTGGCGCTCTGTTTTACTCTGCAACCCGTAACGAGGCTATAACAATTACAAAGAAAACTTGTTATTTTTTCGTTTGAGTTAAGCTATTATATCTAAAATAAATATTAATGCCAAATGCAGTGAATGTGTTCTTTTTATACATGTAGTAAAGGATTTTTTCTAGAGGCATCGTTAAATGGAATCACACAACACATCAATTGATTTAAAATTGCTGAGTGATTCTGGACGAGACCACACTGCATGAGAAGGGCGTTGCATTCTTTACTGTATCCAAACCACTCTTCTTCCAAATGTACGCGTTTCTCGTGCGACCCAGTCTGGAATACTTAATCCAGATTTCATCCTCCGGTTTTACTTGAAATGTTATTTCTTTTACACCGCCAAAAGATGTGACATAAGGTTGGAATATGAGAGAGAATCAAGCAAGCGCCTCTAAAAGAGAGCACTCTGCCCTATGAAAAATGTTCAGGTAAATGCGTTAGCAATATTAAGTAAGGACGCAACAGTCAGCAAACAATATACTTACTGCACCCAAAAGACAGGAGGCAACGGCCTCAGAGAAAGGACTTCCTAAACCTGAATTAGACGACCAACACAATACCACAGTAAACATTGCAAAT
Source organism: Euprymna scolopes (assembly GCF_053919585.1). Classification (NCBI taxonomy): domain Eukaryota; kingdom Metazoa; phylum Mollusca; class Cephalopoda; order Sepiida; family Sepiolidae; genus Euprymna; species Euprymna scolopes. Next base: position 29,495,970 of record NC_136486.1, read on the forward strand.
ACATTTCATTAATAACCTAGATTCTCTTGGCTTTGGGTCCAAGGTTAAACCCCTTTTTTCGGTATGTCCAACACTTGGAGCAAGATCAAGGCTGGGAAGTGGATGATTCCTGGATTCCACACAGTCTTTCGAACGACGATTGCAGACTCTCAATCTATGTTTGCTGCGATGTAGTAAGCTGCATGGCGGCAATATCCTCGCCTTTAACATATGTGTCGATTGACTTAGAAACGTAAGCTCTGCAGAGAAGGCTTCATGGAAATATTTTTTATAAACATAATTTCCATCAATTCTTGTGTTAATTTCTGTTGAGCTAGAAGTAGAATACCAGCTTATGAAGTTAAGGCTGACGTTGTGGCTGAATTTGGACTCTCTGGGGTGGTAGTAATAATCACTTCCTACAACGATGATTACGTAAGCATAAAACACCATTACCAGTTGGTATCAAAGTAATTGTTAATGATTATTTAAACATTTTAAAATATTATCATTATATATATGTACATGTACAATTAAACATATTTTATGTATTAAAATGCTTATATAAAAAACAGTTTACACACACATATCTATAATATAAAGCTGAATGTCTGTGTGTGTATGTGTGTGTGTGTGTGTCTGGTCACGAATAGGCTCCTATATGGTTGACTATTTAAAAAAAAACTGATTACATATAATGATAGATGTATCGAGACACAGGAATGGGTATGTTTGATCTGACAGAACGGTGGTTCATTAAAATTGTGTGGTCTGCGTACGCACCTGGTCCACAAAGTATGGAAAAAAAAAATTAAAAATTAAAAAAAGACGTTTACAAGTGTTTTTGATATAGAGGTACATAATAATACTTTGATAAGGATATTTTTACTTAAATAGGGATGGTATAATAAAATTGTGGGGTCTGTGTTCGCACCTGGCCTCCATAGAATTGAAATAGGCACAAACTTTAATAAAGACTTTTCATATTTATCTGCGTAAGTATACTTTGATAATAATGTTTCAGTTTGAAGAAATATGGTATAATAAAATTATGGGGTGTTCGTTCGCACCTGACCTCCATAGAATGGAAATATGTCACAAAGTTTAACAAGGTTTTTTAATGTAGATCCACAGAATATTGTGATAAGTGTTTCAGTGTGAACAGGTATGGTATAAAAAATATGGGGTTTATCTATTTTATCTTTACTTTCATCATATTTTGCGTTGGTATCATGCCCCCAAATTAAACCCAAATTTACAACCTTTCCTTTTCATAACCTATCATACTTTCATAAATCAGAGTCCATTTTCTGTAGGCTGTTTTTGAACCCAGTCAACGACAGGTACTTTTTCTCGTATATATGTATATATATATATATATATATATATATATATATATATATATATATATATGTGTGTGCGTAAATATCTTATTTATTTATATAAACATTTTAATATAGGCGACATAGAGATGTTTATATAAGTAAATGTATTTTTTATCTTTAAATATATGGAACATGAAATTATATATAAATTAGTAGGCTGCCAGCGTTGTTCGATAACATATATAATACGTTAAATTGTGATATTTTAATTCATGCAGGTTTCGTATTTATTATTATAGAACCAATCATACATTGTTTATTGCATCATATAGCGTGACCGATCGTAAAATACGCTTAAAT
>NC_136486.1:29502633-29570133 GCF_053919585.1 Euprymna scolopes
AACCGTATTTCCCTTCATGACGTTCACGACGAGTTTCACTTCATTTTCGCGAGTAAGGCGCAGGACGGCATCGCTGTCTACATACACGATTCCCGTGTAAAACGTCACTGCAAATATCTGCGAGCCGTCACCTACGGCTTGGAAATGTTCTCCTCCGACATCTGGTACTTTATAAATCTGAAAGGAAACAAGATGTTTGTTTTTTTTTTAGATGATATTTTTAGAAACATAAATTAAACAAACGAAAGTAATCGCTATTTGATTTATTTCACTACAGGCCCTAGTTAAAAAAAAAGTGTAGCTATATTTGGATACAGGTGTGTTTTGGAGTATTGTTGTCATATTTGGGCTGGTGCATCTGCTACTAGTCTCTAGCTCATAGACAAGGTTCAAAAGAGTATCTCCAACCTGATAGGTCCTGAACTGTCATCTAAGCGTCAGCCTCTGTCCCACCGACGAAATGTTGCATCCTTCTGTCTGTTCTACAAGTATTTTAATGGTGAATGATGAACTGCAAGCACTTGTTCCCCCATACGACGTAAGTACCCCCGACAAACACGACAAGCAGCAAAATCCCACCCCTACACAGTTGAGATCCCTAGATGTAAGAGAGCCTTCTACTCCAGTAGTTTCTTCCCCAGAACAGCTAGACTTTGGAATTCCATTCCGGCTCCCTGCTTCCCCAACTGTACTGACATGCAGAAGTTCAAGTGTAACGTGAACCGACATCTTACTGTCAAACTCCCTACATAATACCCCAGTAGCTTATGTCCCTGATAGTAACCCCCTCCACCAAAGTGGCAATTTGTCTTGTTTGGGGTGAAAATGTTATTAAACCAAAAAAGAAATGGGCGGTCACTTTTTGTAAGTTCACTGTAGACTTCGGTCCACTTCGTTCGGCTGGTTTGTAAACGTATGTATCATTTATATTGCTTATTTCTTCATCAGCAAGAGACAAATGTGGTTATATATCGATAGCAATGGTTATATATCGATACCAAAGGTTATATATCGATACCAAAGGTTATATATCGATACCTATGAGTAAAAATAATGTAGTGATCGTATATTTTCTACATAAATTGGAAATTTTAAATTAAATAAGATAATAGAAATGTTCCTTAGTAGTAAAGATTAAACATTAAGTGTACGAAAAGTGTACGAAAAGTAACGTTTCTGGATGGAAGTCAGAAGTGATAAGTAGCTAGAAAGAGAGGACTATTTCTTTTGACATATAAGCTAATTATGTTTGGTCACTTTTCGGAAACCTTCATATATGAATCCATTTGAGCGCCGCTCTCAACAATCGTCGACATCAACGTTAAATGCTGTGATTTCTACTCTGTTTTCTGTTTTTCGTCTTCGCTTCTCGTTCTTAAAAAAATTAACAACGTCTCAGAGATCCTCGACAGTAAGTTTTATGCCCATGGATAAGCAACAGATTATCCTTTTCAAGTGAATACTGATAAGCCATTATCTCTAGTCGCTTTTCTGAAGTGATCCCGGTTTTATCTACTCATATTTCAGCAGAACGAGTCAGTTAGTTCTCTGATCATTTTCCAGTCATTTCCGTTTTCTTAGGATCTTATAGTCAATTATTTTTTGTGTCTCACGGAGATAAATTGATCCCTGGTATTAAGCCATTTCATCAGTGTCTGTATTTAAACACACTAAAATATCTCATTTGCAAGTCTGGCATTCAAAGGAAGAAATTAAGCAACATTATATAATATGACCTCATTATGATACAATCTTCTGACATGTTTTAAACGTAGTTGCAATTTTAACCGGCAAACAATCACAGCCTGTGTAGTGAGCAAACACAGCGTACGTCCACACATATACGGTCAATTAACTACTAAAATGAATGAAGTTGGTTTAGCCAATGATGAGTCTATGTATAATTTGGTGTACATCACATGAAACAAGTGTAAAGCCTATTTTTTTACTTGGAGAGCATCATCAATCCTGGTCAACAATATATATATATATATATATATATGTGTGTGTGTGTGTGTGTGTGTGTGTGTCTGAGTGTGTGTGTGTGTGTCTGAGTGTGTGTGTGTCTGAGTGTGTGTGTGTGTGTGTGTGTGTACGAGGTGCCTTCAATAAGTTCACCTACTTTTATTTGTACAGGCATTTAAAATTATCGGAGACTCTTTAAAATTCCGTGTTATTGCTATACATCTTATGAGATGACTGACCAATTTTTATGATTTCAGGTTCAAATAGACAGCTACAACAGGAATTGTAATACACCTTACTTAAAGATGATCATCACAGCTGGTTAATTTCAAACATGCAATCTGGACGTGAGGACACTTTAAAAGAATGATATGCAATAAAATTTTGTTTTAAACTTGGGAAAATTTGGATCATCGAGCATCAGTTTTTGAGTGGCATAAGAAATTCAAGAAAGCCAGCAAATATATGAGGGATGATGAGAGGTGTGGGAGGCGTAAGGAAGTCAGAACACCAGAGTTGATTGATCAAAAATAGAATTTCTATGGATAAGAACCGTTTCAATAGAAACAATTAGTGCAGGTTTTGATGTCAGTGTGGGAACTGTACACACAATTATTCACGAGGAACTAAAGATGCAGAAGATTTTCACGAGTTTTATTCCAAAAGTATTCAGAGAAGATCAGAAAGAAGTGCGGTGTCATGACAGTAGAGAAATGGTCGAGTTAATCAATCCAGATCCTGCGGTTCTTGATTTTCTGGTGACCTACGATGAAAACTATGACCCAGATACCAAGAGACAGAGATCCCAGTGGAATCATGCTGGCTCTCTTAGACCCAAGAAGGCCAGACAAAAGACAAATCCACCCAAAAACTTATAATGATCCCTTTTTTGACAGCACAGCATAATCTAAATGCACTTGGTTTTCACTGGACAAACAGTTCACAAGAAATACTATGATGAGGTTTTAAGGGAGTTCAAGAAAATATTCCGTCAGAACAGGCCAGCACTCTTCAAATCGGGCCAGTGGCATTTACACCGGGACAAATTATCACTGTCACAGATTGTTTGACCAAGATGGGTATCAAGACAATTCGTCACCCTCCGTAGTGTTCAGATTTGACTCCCTGTGACTGTTGGTCTTCTCTAAGCTCATGGATAACCTTAGAGATTGTCGTATGAGTCAATTGAGGAGATAAAAGATATATATATATATATATATATATATATACAAATATAATTATATATGTATGTATGTATGTATATATATATATATATATATATATATATATATATATATATATATATATATATATATACACACATACAGACCAGGGTTGTTCCAAAAGTAAGACCTCCTATGCTTTAACTCAAAACTAAAACGGTGAAGAGTGATGGAGACAGGAGCGAACTTTTGTGCTCCAAAATTTATTTTACTACATAATCACCATCAATCTAAATGCACTTTTGCGAGCGAGGAACGATGCCCCGATGGTAAAACTCCGAAGCGCCCTCTGTCACTCACATCTCTGTCGTTGAAATCGATAAACCCATCTCCTTAATGTTCTGACATCAACTGCATCGGCTTCATAAATATTCAACAGATGCCATTGAATGTTGATCGGTTCAATTTTTTCTGCATGGAAAAATTCTATGACGCATCTCTGCTACTGACTCACACCAATGACAGAATTTGCTGTCTTATCCTCTCACACACCGTCAATATCTGCAACAGAGGGATGAAACTTTTAGACTATGAATGCATATGTTCAGTTATCATAACACTACAATTAACAACCCAGTTTGATTAATTCCTGCAGGAAAAATAGGAGGCATTACTTTTGGAAGGCTCTTTATGCACACACACACACACACACACACACACACATATATATATATATATATATATATATATATATAAATTTCTTACCTGAGCAAATTTGGATGCACTTCGAAAAACGGATCTTTGAACGGAAATGTCAGATCCATTGACTTTCGGCGGTTTGATATGGATTGTATAAATAGCCTAAAAAACAAACAAAAGAAACGAAAAACGAACTGTGTGAAATAGATTGCTTAATTAGACGGACACACAACATTTATGACTTACTTATATAGATGCATATGATTTAGCTAGTCACTCACCGTGCTGTATACAATAGGTGAACTAAAATTCTGGTGCACTATAATATAAACCATCGTAACCTTAAACCTCGCTCTTATTTAAATACTCATGTGCTAAATTTCGTAGATTCGAACATTGAAAATTTACTCATATTCTGGCTCATGCCTTGGCAACATAGCGACGGAATCTTCAGAATCGAAATGATTATAGAATCAATCCTTAATTGATTATTATATATTACGAGGAATAATTTACCCGGTGAATTAATTCGCAAAAAAAAAAAAAATGTATAAATAAAAAATAATAATGATAATATTGTCCATCAAATTCCGTCTGTGTTTGTTTACAATATCATGTCAGCTGATATTTGGGCTTGACGATGGAAGACTTGGAAAGGTCACTTCTGGTTAATGTTTAGTTTTAAAATATGAAAATGAGGAAATTATTTGCGGCGATTTTGAATGGTATCTCTTCTTTTATCGTAAATTGAACTCATTAATAAGAACAAAATTTAAAATAAATTATACGGTCCACCCGGGTTTGTACTAGGCATCATTTGATTTGTAGTCGAATGCACGTCCACTGAACTATATCTGCAGATGACAATGGATCCGGCATTATTACGGAAGCAGCCTGAAAATGCCGACGACACGAAGGCTGCCAGAGATGATAAACTCAAAACGTGGCGTTGTGATCAAACCGGACAAAATAATGAGGTTCGAGAAAATAATTTTTAAAATATAAAACAAGAAAAATAATTACGTCGTGTTTAATTGCATGAAAGAAACATGTTTTAGGAACAAAAGACTATAAGTAAAAATAAAATTTTTCCAAAATTATTTCGAATAAATTATTTTTTGTTTTTGTTTTTTTTTTTGTTATTCTTTCTTTAACTAATAAATATATTTTAATGACGAAAATATTGAAACAACTGTGAGGGAAAAATTGTTTTTAGTTTAAAAAGTCTGTCTTTTTTTCTTACTAAAGTTTTAAATAAATATTTGTTTACGATGGGTAAATAATCACAACTATAAAAAAACTCCATGTAATGAATGATGTCATACATTCTCGACTGGTTTAAATGAACTTACAAAATTTATTCAAAGTTGTCGTCTGCTGACAGCCGATTTGTATACCGGCATTTTCCATCTGCTTCCGTAACCATACCTAAAGATGCCGATACGATGTTGCCGTGACTTAGCTTAGAACCTTTTCTATAAATAAGTACCGAAAATTGTAAACTGACCATCAGAAAAAGACACAAAGACAATTTAAACAGATTTTCAGTACCAATACTGTCCCTCTACTCTCAACTCAATCTGTCCTTTCAATTTCGGTCAGTCTGTCCCATATGCAAATTAGTTTCAACTGTAAATGTCTATAATTTTGAAGCGAAGCCTTTTTGGTGAATTAGCACGCACTACACGCGAAAAAATTCATTAATATTCAGGTAGTAAATTTTCGTCCTTTTTTGTAACAAATTTTGTTCGTTTTATTTTTGCAGAATGTTTAAGTAAATTTCTAGAAAATATAAAAATATGTTAAATATCTTTAGTAATATAGATGGCTAAAGTAAGGGTTAAGGATGCGTTTATGTAACAGTCCATCAAACAAAGAAAATATTACACTTACGATTTCCTCTAAATTCGAGTCAATTCCTCGTATATAATTATTATCTCTAAAAATAACATTTGCTGAGTAGGTGGCATAGTTGGCCAAGACAGGGGTGCTCCAATTCAGGGCTGAAGAAGAAACAAAAAGCAAAGGCAATGACCAAACCTGTATATATTGTTTAAAAATTAAATGAAGGATAACAGACATATTTGATTTTTATAGTTCTTGTCGGGGGCCAGAGAAGCAGTTCACAGCTCGGGAAGAGAGTGTTATTAGTTATTGTTGATTTATTAGACGATGTCTAATGAATATTCATATAGAAAGGCGGAAACAACAACAACAAAAAGTAAATAAATTTTCTCATTTAAATTTATATAAAAAAGGCATGTTTTCTACAAATTGTGATTTTCCAGTTCTTAAACCAAGCGATTGCACACACGCATCTTTAACAGCACCGGCATAAGACGTATTTTCTCTTCGGGAGGCTTCGACTTCTTATAAACAACATGAAGGGGAAGAAAAGAAAAACTTAATCGGACTGACATCTCCATGACAAAGCCAGGTTATTGGCGAAGATTCGGACTTCTTTTATATTTTCAAATGTTTATTCATTATGTTTTGTTTTGTTGTTTTCTTTTACGGCATATCAAACCTTTTTGATTTCTAAATTTCTGAGATGAGGATCCGTTATTAATATTATTTGGATTTTTCGCACTCAAGTGTCATTTTAACAACGTTTTGATTGATGTAACCTCCGACCTTCTCCAGGTATATCTTGTCGAATTCGGGAGTCTTTGGGTCGAACTCGGATATCTGTACGGAATTTTGAACGGAAACGTTTATTTGATCCACGAAGGTAGCATACTCTTGTTCCGTCATTTGAATAGAAGCTCTAAGTAATTCGCAATTGTATTTTTGGTTGGCCACACCGAGGATTGAACCTTCAACCTTCAGGAGAATGTCACTTTCATAACTGAATTTGTTCAAGTAGTCTTGCAGACAATTCTAGTACGGATTTTAAGGGCCTTAAATTTATTTTATTTTTAGATGTTGTTATCACTTTTTTTAATACATATTATTCTTTTCTTCTTCTTCTTCTTCTTCTTCTTCAACAACAAAAAATAAATAAATAAATAAATAAATAATAAATGAATAAATATATAAATTATTTTATCATTTCACTACATAGCCAGATCGTAAAATACGCTTAAATAACATATTTTAATTACTGAATTAAAATGTGTTATTTAAGCGTATTTCCGATCTGGCTATGCCAGGCGGCCTGCTAATAAAATATATAAGTATTAAATAAAATAATTTAAAGCCTATTATAGAGAAAAATCTTCATTGATAATTATATTGCACCCAATATAAAGTAGTGATTTCAAAAGTTAATATATATATTTTTCATTAAATACAGGGTGGAATGATAAAATTGTCGCCCTAGAAAAGACGTCACGATTCCATTTCTGTTTGATGCAAACCAGTTTTCTTTTTTTGTTCCAGACCATCTACTAATGGCCAGTTTTGTACAAATCCCAGAAGCGATAAGAGCCTTCTACCATGCCTGAAAGTGACACAATGATCAACGAGTGAGATTGGAGACGCGTTGCTGTACAAATACTGTCTACCGATCCCAGTTATGACAACAGAACCATTCCAAGCACCTCCAAAATGCATTGCTGGATTGCCATGAATAACAGGGACGACTCCAAGATGATTAAAACAGTTTTCAGCCAGTGTTATGGTCTTTCGTGTGGCTTAAATTGAGGGCCACCATCAGTGGTGTAGCTAGACCTTTTGCCGCCCGGGGCGGTAGTAAAATTTGCCGCCCTGACCGGTAGTAAAATTTGCCCCCCCGGCATTTGGGTGCCCGGAAAATTCGACCATGGAAAATTCGCCCATGGAAAATTTGCCCATGAAAATTCGTCCATTTTTTGCTAGGTAGGAAAACTGGTCCATTATTATTAAGTTAACATTTATTCTGTAGTTGCTTAATTTTCATACCTTGGAAAATTAGTTCTATGGTATCTACTTTTCCTAAATTCAATTAAATTAAAATATGAAAACTGATTTTTAATATTTTTTATTCATTTGAGATTTTATCAGTTTTCCTTTTGTTTTAAATAGATGGTGGGGGTTGCCCGGGGTGATTTTGTCCGATCCCCCAGCTAGCAATTGTAAAGTTTACAAGGAGTTATAAAAAGTATGCTACAAAAACAAACGTTTGATACTTTCAAAGTCTTAGCCTCATGAATTGGACAGTAATAAAATTAATGAATTCAAACTTTAGCATCTAATGTTATTTCCTCTTTGATGTCGGTGTATATACACCCAAATATCCAACTTTCTTTTCGCACCTATTCGATAAAAATTTATATGAAAGTTCCCCTTTAAATTTTTTAAATTTGTTAGCATTTTTTTCCGATTTTTTACAACATTTTTGGTATAAAATTTCATATTTTTTGTTAGCTTTTGTTTATTTTTATTTATTTTTTCTACTTTCTATTTTTACTCTCTCAAAATGCCGCCCCTGACATATGCCGCTCGCAAAATAGGGACAATTTTTTGCGATTCCAATAACTACAAAAGTTCCCATTTTTACAACCTTTTCGATATAAAATTTCAGATTTTTTGTTAGCATTTTTTTTCGATTTTCCCCTTTTATCATCTCAAAATGCCGCCCCCATGCCGCCCCCCCCTGACGCTCAGAAAATAGGGACACATTTTTTCTGATTCCGATACCCCCCAAAATTCCGATTTTTTACAACCTTTTTGGTATAAAATTTCATATTTTTTGTTAACTTTTGTTTATGTTTATTTATTCAGTTCCTGACCCGTATCCAGGCGGGGATTGAGTCTAAAGGTGGTTACATCGAATAGATGTCAGCTGTACTACATAATCAGTTACTTGAATTAATTTTCCAATGGAAGTTTTAAAATAAACTGTAGCGTTTTCTTTCGGGCGGCAATTTTATCGTTCCACCGATTTTAACCTATTACTTCTATTTTTGATCATTTCTAATTTTCGAATGATGGCTTTTACTTATGGCAGGAACTTGCTGATGTAATCGACATATTTGTTGTAAATCCGGGCACGCTCCGATCCTTCTGGACACCTTGTTACCGATTGATTAATCTATATGCTTTTGAAAAAAATATTTTTACATTAACAAGTTTCTGCTAGTAGTGAAGACCGTTATTCGGAAGTTGAAAAGGATAAAAAATAGAATTCATAGACAAAGAAATATGTCATAGAAAGAGCGTCTATTTTATTTAATGGAATCGGCTTAAAAGAATTTTTTTTACCTCTCTCTCTCTCCCTCTCTCTCCCTCTCTCTCTCTCTCTCTCTCTCTCTCTCTATATATATATATATATATGAGAGAGAGATAGAGAGATAGAGACAGAGACAGAGGGAGAGAGAGAGACAGACAGACAGACAGAGAAACTGTACTGTTGATGAAGAAGAGTGTTGAAGATTGCTATTTTTTCAGTAAGGTTTGCTGCGCCGGTATTCATTTTAATGGCATAATTTTGCCCGAATGAAAAGGGACACCAAGTTCTGGCTAAAATGACAAACATTCTCTCTTAAGTTGAAATCTATTTTCTTCAACAGATTCATCACCACAAACTATGTCCTAGAAAGGGTTAGGACAACAGAAACGTAAAACAGATTGGTTCGATCGGCGTGTATGAACTATTGAAATGGAAGTTCGTTAGTTTCATCTCTGTCGAGGATTACTCTCGGACCCAAAGCTAACAGGGTTTATGCCATTATTAAAATGACTTCGCCCTGTTAACAGTTGCATGTTGCTGGCCATATGCAATTCTAAGGGGTCCACTCTTGCAAGGTTTGTTTTCTCCCTATGAGAAGGGGTGAGTTTATTGCTAATAGATTGGGATACTTCTATACGGGAATGCAGGCATTCCCCTATAGGGTTACATATAGGTTTTTACAGGCCAGAATGGCCCTCTTCTGGGAAACTGGCTCTTCGTTCACATTTTCTGACCTTTATGTCATATTTTCCTTCAGTAAATAATCAATTTGTTTCATCTAGTCTAGCATAACCATTATTAGTTGCGATAAGAAAGATGTTTATTTGTCACGGGGATATTTCAAACGGATCTGTTTATATTTCGCGGGGTACAGGCTTGGGCGGAATAGAAATAGTCACTTATTGCCAACGTATCATTACTATTGTGTTCTACCAAATAATTATCTCGCGAATGAGAACGTGCAAGTACAGAGGAAAATATATCGTAACTGCTATAAAACAATTTCGATAAATATGCGATAACTTATGCGGATGCCATCAACACGAAGCAAATGGCGTCAATATGTAAATTAGTTACAGTGGCTGTTAAAATTAGAAAGCGATTCGAAATTCCAGATATATTGAAGTTCGTAAAAATTATATGTTTTTTTCACAAATTGATCATCGTTTATCAAGGCCTGGGAGTGACTCAAGACTGAGGACCGCTTCGGCGGCACGGGGGGCAAGATTGTCAGTTAGATGATGTTCGCCGCCATAAGATGATAAGGAAAGAATGAGCTGAATTGACAGAGGATTACTTAATAAGAATAAGTTAATCAGGGGGACAGTTCGACAAGAATTTGATTGCATTAGACTTGAAAATAACCATGTTGAAGTCGGGTGGGAAGATTACTCGTGCTATTTTATTCTGTTAATTAAATGTTTTAAGAAAGAAACCAAAACAAACGAACTTGTTAAATTAACTATTCAAGTTTATTTGCAGTAATGAACCGATGACATATTCGTATGACAAAGAGAGATAAAGAGAGAGAGAGTGAGAGAGAGAGGGAGGGAGAGAGAGCGACGGAAAGTGGTTTAGTTGGTGGTGGATGTGTCATTGTAAGGCGACGATAGGAATGTTATTCGCTACTCGAGTCGCTGCTCTCTCTCTCTAATCTGTTATCTCTGTTTTCTTATGTGCTATATTGAAATTCCATACATCGGAATTCGATTATTCGCTTGTTTTGACATTCTTATTAATCAGAATTATTTTGACATTCTTATTAATCAGAATTGTTTTGACATTCTTATTAATCAGAATTGTTTTGACATTCTTATTAATCAGAATTTCTACTGTTTTATTGGTTTGCGTTTTTCGCAATGCCAATCCAGCTTAAAATAAAGGACATCCGATTGTTTCTGTTTCTGTTTTTAGGTTTTCTATTTTTGATCATTTCTAGTTTTCGAATAATAGGTTTCACTTCTGGTAGGAACTGGCTGATATAATCTACTTCCTGACTCGTATCTTGGCGGTGAGTGCGAATTACTTATGACTTCTACTGGTCATGGCAAACAGAACGAGAGATTACTACTCTTGTGGATTAAATAAAGAATTTCGTTCGAAATTTCGTGTGTTCGAATGAAAAAAAATTCCCGATTCCGACAAGTTACACCTAAAGGCTTGATATTACATCGGCCGACATCTTGTAAATATAACAGTCAAGATTAGAATAATATTTCGAAGAATCCAAATAATACGAATAGACTTCGAAAACATTAATTTTCTCATTTCGTTCATCCTCAGAAATATATGTGCTATGATCGTCACCATTTTTGTTGCAATGATTGAATTTTCCAGTTTTGTACAAATAATAACGCAAATATTACGCACGTATAAATCATGTAGCATATCTGCATGAATATAATTACACGTAATAGTTAACTAAAGATGATCATCGCATAATAAAACCGAAAGAAACACTAATAGGGAATTAATTAAAATGAATGTTTAAAAGAATATGCAAATTATCTAAATCTTTTGCAGATAAATGCACTTCAACAACCCATGTATAATAAAGTACAGAGCAACGTTGCATTGTATGGGCCTTCTTTCTACATTCGAAAATAGTTGGGTTATAACAGCTTTTGGTCGCTCTATTTCTGTTCTGGGGAGGTTGAACGTTTTCCACTATAGCCAAAGTTCTTCTGAATCGGACTTAGAGGGCATCAGAATGGAAGATTTTCATGTCAGTAGTAGAGGAAGAATTCTCTAATTATCTGGTTCACACCTGTACCTTGGTCTCTTCCTGTGATGTTGTTAAGGATTCGACATGACTAAGGAAGTTTTTCCTTTTCATCAGTCATTGGATCGTTACAGCAATTTTTGCCCACATTAAGTTTCAATTCCTGCACATCGATAGACTCAGAAAGACAAGGAGCAGGAAGGAAAGTCCAAAGGTAAGTTATTCCGAAGTATCGTCTACAAAGCGCAATCGGTTATCGCTTTATCTAGTTGTTTAATATTTACGCATTTATACAGTCTAAAATGGCAGTGACAAACTAGATCATAGAAAGCAAACGTAAATGATAACTTTTGTGATACAACGGCAGACTGAATAAATAGTAGCAGACAAACGAGCGAAGAAGCAGATGCTAGGTTAACAAATGGGGAGGTTATCAGACGGTGTCCCCGTCGCAAGGAGCAAGTGGTTGATGCACATGTTTACTGCTTCTCACGTTGCGCATGCATCATTTCATAGTATATATATATTTTATCGGTTGGAGTTCGCCAGTAGCAGAATGCAGCAAGAATGTAAAAGACTGCGTAAGAAAGTGGGAAATTGCTGTACGACACCATGTTCCAAAGACACGCCAAGACAAACATATTTGCTGCAAAACTTTCACCCATGATACCCTTTATCAATATCGGTCATAATATCGGTATATCCCTGCGTCCCAGTAACAATACACTTCGTTTGGAAAAAAATCAAATGATGAGACTCTTCAACGTGTCTAGTTGGATCACCTTGGTAACTCTAACCCAAACTTCGTTTCATTCGGACGCAATTCTGAACAAATAGGGAACATGTCTGCGAACCAGCATACTTTACATTTGACAACACAGTAAAGGGACACGCTTAACAGTTATGGTCACGTTCGGAGCCGTTGGTATTCTATGATGAATATTCCTCAGGCGACATATCAACCTACCCCTACGAACGAGAAAATACCTGAGAGAGCGGACTCCATGAGAGAAAAAAAAGACATTTTAATACTTCCAGTCTAAAGAACTTGGTGTATTTGCGAACTAGCCGCTGGTGCTGTTGAGTAGAGTAGAAAATTGACTTTACATTTACTTTTGTCAGCCTCGTATCTTGCTTCCCGTTTTTTGTCATTTAGTCCTCGTATTCTATGGCCGATGCTTCTGACACAATAGCTGTTTTCTGTATCAGAACCCACCTCATACTTATCGTTAACGGATTCTGTACATTGAAGTATTAATTTTTGCCTCTGTACATCAAATAGCTTTATGCCTTGTCTGGAGCGATTTTCCATAAACAAAGAGCTAAAATTAAACGTGTTGTATAGATTTAGCGACGATTATAATAGACAATATTGAGAGAAAATAACCCGTTTTTCGCCAAGCAACATTTAGATCAGTCGATTATCTCATTCAGTGAAAATAATGAATGATACATCTTTTCGAGTTCAGGTGAGTCTGGTTCATTTTTTTTTACCACAAGATGTTATCATTATCCATTATCCATTGTTGTATATCATCCCGGAAGGTGGATATCCATTCAACGCCTGAACGCTTAATTTAAAGACTTTTTAATAGTAAAATCTAAATGTGATTCACAGAAGTCTTTCGACGTTTAGTTTTAGAATAATAATGTGTAATAATAATTATTGCACAATGATTGCATGAACATTCTCAAATCGAAAGAGCATAATGCCACGTAATATAAGGCACGAAACGAAATAACGAAAGACGTTTATCGCAAAGACTACTACCTTAGCCTTGCAAAAAGTAAGGGTAGGGGGAGGAGGAAAACAGTGAGCAGGGAGAGATTTCCACAAGTCTGCGGTACTTGGAATGAAGGTATTGGAATAAACAACTGTATTTTAAGGAGTCATGAAAACAACAAATTGATAATATTAATATACGAACAAGTTAAACGAGCTGAAACAAAGGAAGCAGGGGATAAATCATACAATTCGTTAGAACAAATGCCATAATAGCATTTAATTTTCTTTTATTAATATATATATATATATATATATATATATATATATATATATGTGTGGGGGGTGTAAAAGAATGTTGTCGTTAGTCTTATAGAATGCTCTAGCTTCTCGAAAAAGAGTGAGAATTTTGATGATTTAGAAGAGTAGATGGAGATAATAGGTATGCGTTTTTTATTACATTTTCACCCCAAACCAGGCACATTGCCACTTTGATGTAAGGGGCTACTATCAGGGACATAAGCTACAGAGGTACTATGCGGGGAGTTGGGCAGCAAAATGTCGGTTCACGTTACACTTGAACTTCTGCATGTCAGTACAGTTGGGGAAGCTGGAACCCGGAAGGGAATTCTAAAGTCTAGCGGTCTGGGGAAGAAACTACTGGAGTAGAAGGCTCTCTTGCATCTAGGGATCTTAACTGTGAAGGGGTGGGATTTTACTGCTTGTCGGGTTAGTCGGGGGTATTTACGTCGAGGATGTACATATATATATATATATACACACATATATATATATATATATATATGTGTGTGTGTGTGTGTGTGTGTGTGTGTGTGTGTGTGTGTGTGTGTGGTCTAGGGAAAATGTGATCTGTGAGTTGTAAGGTTTGTGCAAGCATATATGAATATGTATTTTTGTAATAAGAATATAAGTGCCTTGGGATGACGAACTTTAATTATGGGACCGAGCCAATTTTATTTTTTGTTGACATCAGAAAATGTATTTGCGTGATGTTTCAACTAAAGTGCTTCTGAATAAGCACATTTCAAATGGCATTATAAATGGTCGCGTGAATCTATATTTGATCTGTTTCTTGTATCAAAGTTAAATAAAATTTTATCAACAGTTTTATAATCAATGAATTCTCTACTTACCAATACTGGTCGCAATACTCGTGGCCATAGGACTGTCCGGAACTGGCTTCTTGTCTTTTAATTGCTTATGATGAAATTCCCGTACACTGATGATCTTGACGATTCCAAGAGGGTCATTCTGAACTAACACTTCGTATTCGTCAGCCCTTGCCATGTCCAAGTCTGTAACCACTGCTGATATCTTTTGGAAACGCTGAATAAAAACAAACAAACACATTAAACTATACCAGTTATACTTCAACATGAATTAAACATATAATTTCGTTACATTACGATTCATTTGCCACTGATATACACATGAGATTTCTTTGTCTAAATGAATTCCAATGTATGATTCATACATTTTATTGAATAGCAAATCTCGCTTAAGATATTTCACTGTTTTGTATTTACAACGTGTTCATCCGAAAACACGAAGTGTTTTTAATAAGTTTCCAGACTTTTTTGTACAAGCATTTTTAAATCATCGTAGATGCTTGAAAATTCAGTATGTTATTGCTATACATATTATAAGATTACCGACGAATTTATATGATTTTAGGTTCAAATGAACAGCTACAGCAAGAATTGGAATACACCCTACTAAAGTCTGATTGTCACAGCTAGTGAATTTCAAAAATGCAATCTGGACAGGAGTACACATAGAAGAAAAATATGCAATGAAATTCTGTTTTTTTTTTTTCAACTTGGACAAATATCGCAGAAAAGTGAATGCTTCAGACTGATTTTGGACCATCTTGTATGAACCGAGTATAAGTTTTTGAGTGGTATAAGAGATTCAAGTAAGGCAAAGAGATTCAAGTAAGGCAAAGAGATTCAAGTAAGGCAAATAATCTGTGAGAAGTGTGGGGGGAGTAAGGAAGTCAGAACACCAGAGTTGATTGGTCATATAAAGAATTTCATGAATTAGGACCGTCACGTGTCTATAGAGACAGTTTGTGACATCATCACTAGAAGATTACCTAAAAGTGTAATGGTCTTTTTTATCCGGTTTCGTTTTCCATTGGAATTTCTTTCTCCTAGATGAACTAACTTGATCTGTAAGACATTCACAACAAAAACTCGACTCAACCAAAGTCAATAATTCCCCCCCTCTCTCTCTCTCTCTCTTTCTCTCTCTCTCGCTTTCTCTCTCTCTCTCTCTTTCTCTCTTTCTCTCTCTGCTTACATTTTCATAAACAGTTTCTTACATAGAACTAATCGTCTGCGGAACACAATAACACGAGGTTGCTTCTCAGTTGATTATAACTTTGTAATTTCTAAAGTCCAATGAAAACAATAAGTGCACAGTTTGATGTTAGTGTGTGAACTGTATGCACAATTATTTGCAAGGAACAGAAGATGTGGAAGATTTGCGCGAAGTTTGTGCCAAGCGTGTTCAGAGATCACAGACTATTTGAGGAAGATAGGCATCAAACAGTTTGTCAGCCTCCCTATAATTCATTCTTAGCTTCTTGTGATGTTTGGGTATTCCTTAAGCTCAAGGAAAACCTTAGAAGCTGTCGTTATTGGACAAAGGAGGAAAATACGAGGATCACTGACACGCTCACTTAAAAGGACTTACTTGGGACCTTCCAGAAGTTTTGGAACGGTACACCACGTGCATTGCAGCCGGTGTAGATTATTCCGAAGGGGACTAAAGTTTTATGTGGTTACTATCAATAAAAATGCCCATACGAAAAAAAGACTGGACACTTATTGAAGGCCCCTCGTACGTTTGAATGTTCTAAACAAAAAATCGGAAAGTATCTCTCCCTGTTTTCACAAACAAAACTACAAAACTTAAATAAAACTCATTGTAATTTTCACAAAACTTTTATGTTAATTCAAATTAACATGATAGCTTCGCTTCACTTGTTTTATCTAGTGTATATCGATATTTGAGCGAATGATAATTGATTATTATAGCTTTTTTTTAATTCAATGCCTTTTTTATTTTAATACAATAAATAATTATGTTAAAGACAATGATTTTATTCAATAAACAAATGTTCAGCGAGTCAGTAGAATTCAGAATTACCATTGATGGTTGGTTTTCGTTCGTTATGATTGCAGGTAAATCAAAGAAGCAATTCAGATGAAGTTTTCTTACGACGGTGTAATACGAAAAAATTACCATAATAAACTTTATAAGTATTACACGGAATTGCCTTACAGGCTCTCCTCTGGATTTCTTTAGAGGTATATTCCCGAAGCTTTTCCCATGTGTGTGATCCACATGGAAGGGGGCGTTTAAAATCAGGGTTTACCTTTTCCTTAGATAGACTGCCTTTCAAGGCTGACAGGTTCCAGTTACCCGAATAAAAAGTATTATTTTAAGCAATGCAAAAATGACATTTGTTCAATCAAAAATGAGTTTGATTACCTTTAATCGGTCGACATTTTTCTCAAAATGCTGGAAGGTTTGAAAGAGCGGTGGATTGTCGTCTATATCTCCTACGATTAACCGAATTCGGCGATTGTGCGTCGAACTGAGGGCGTTCGCCGTCCGTACATTACAATAAATGATGAAATTGATCTCGTCAGACACTTCCCGGTTGAGGGATTCCTTTAGGTAGATGGCCGACGTGTTATCATGTACCGACAACACGTCAGTTACATTCACTCGGTTTCTTGACGTGCCTGAAAAAAAAGCAAATAATATCACAAAAAATAGTATACCAACATATATAAATGTTTTGACTCTTTTTGTCTCGTGCGACCATAAACGAATTAACAACGCGTTTCAATAATAGATTTAGAGATAGTAGAGCTAATTTTTAAAACTACGCAACTATAGTCTCTCTCTTCTATTCTTCTATCTTCTTCTATTCTTCTTCTTCTTCTATATAAATAAAATGAACTCATTTTTTCCCGTGGGATTTTGACCTTAATAGGATTAAAAATCAAGATATTTCATGCAAATATAATATGCACAAACGGCAGAACAATATCTGAGGTGTGTTATAGGCTTATTATTTCTCAAATTCCTCGATAATCTTAGATTTCTATACTTTTTCTGGTGAGAAGTCACGGCCAAAATCGGTTAAGATCAATGGAAGTGGTAAAATATTTTCTCTCTAATAAATTCCTCCTCCCCCTGCCACCACTTAACACCGTTTGGGGATCGTTCACAAGGAACAGTTGAGAAGAGAACACCGGTTTGGCTTCGTAGTTCTTTCATGTGAAGTTATTTAAAATCACTAAACTAAGCTTCAGTGCTCTGTGGCGTAGTGGTTAGCGTGCTGGACAATTCACATTATATTTTCACGTTCGCGCCGATCTACCGTAGTCGTTTTTTTTTTGTTTTTTTTTTGCTAAACAATTTGAATGGACTTTTCTTGGTGGCCGAACTGTTAACGTTGCGGATGTTTTTTTTTTTTTCACACTTTATTTTCCTACTTTTACTCATGACTCCGGGTTTGATCCTTCCTACTTACCTACCATAACATTTTATAAAACTACCCCCCGTCCCGGAAACAAACACTCGGGCAACGCCGGGTACCCCCGCTAGTTCTTAATAAATAATAGAAAGTAGAATTAAGGTTTACTTTCGGTAGGCTAGCATCTTTCGCTTTCCTTACTTAATCCTTTAGTTTTTGTATTCGGAATATTTCCATATAACAATTCTCATTGATTAGGGTCTTTTAACCTTGAAAATGTATTAATTTAAAGGAAAATAGAAAGTTGACGTTGGGTTTACTATTTTATTATTATTTACTTTTGTCCCTTAATTCTCAAATTCCACAAGCGATGTTTCTGACAGAGGGAGAGGAATTGCTATTTTCTCAGTTGAAATTCATCTAACACATTGGATCTTACAGTAGTAATTTTTACTTAAACCGTTTACATAAGGTGGCTTCAAACCTCGTCTGAAGCGATTACCATCGAAAAAAATACCTCTTTATATAAAGTAGCTGCATGCTTTGTCTAGAGCGATTTCAATTGAAAGAAAAATTAACTCCTTATATCAAGTGAATTCAAACTACGTTTGGAGCGATTACCAAAGAAAAGCTGATTACATCAAGTGGCTTTATACATTGTCTGGGGCAATTTCGATAAAAAAATTATTTATCTCCACACAAAGGCTAAATAAGGCACAAGGTATTTTTTTTATTTGGGGATTATCCAGCACATGCCCCCTCCCCGAAAAGCTCAATTTTCATAACTCTCATTCTCTTTCTTTCTTTCTTTCTTTCTTTCTCTCTCTCTCTCTCTCTCTCTCTCTCTCTATATATATATATATATATATATATATATATATATATAATGTAAATATATGCATCTATATGTGTGTGTCTGTGTGTGTGCATATTTGTGTATCGTTTGTCAGAAAACTTATTGGTATACAACCATCATCTATTATTATTCCTGTTTTGTAAAAACTCATCAATTACAGATCAACCATCATTTATCATTGGATGCTGAACATAAATCAATAATCGGCCCAGAATCTCCGAAAATCGAAATAATCCCAGACTGAAATACTTTAGCCATTTTTACAATATTGCCACACACACACACACACACACACACACACACACAAAAAGAAATGAAAATAAAAACGACCTACTTAGGACTGCTAGGCTAAACATTCCCAAATCCAAATCATTTTCATAATAGAATCCAAGATAACTATGGCTGGCAGTTTAGCTTCGAAAGAAAAATGTTTTGTTTTTTTAGATTTGCTGCTATTTTTAGTTGGCTCAATCACGAAAAGTTTTTAAAAAATGCAAAAAACAACAACAACAAAAATAGTTATAGCTCATTAGAGAAGCCTGTGAAAAGTTCACGGTTTAAAAGAGACTAGACTTTTTAGCCCCCTTAAAACGGGTAGAAGTAATTGCTTGTCGATTTAGAATGAGTGCTTATATTTAAGGTCAATAGCATTGCATATTAATCTGTATTAATCGCTATTAATCCTTATTAATCTCTAATTCGAACTGTGTGGTAATAATCACTTTACGCCTTTGTTATGATCAGTAGTGTACGTTGTTACATTTGGTCCAAATCACCTTTTCCTTCTTTCATCAAATTATTTCGATTATCGATTATCGATATTTTTCGAAGACATTCCGATACAAAACATACCTAAGAACACTGCCAGGCACATGAAAATACATTTGTGTGAATTTTCATAAAAATCGGCCCAGTCGTTTACGAGTCCATAGGGAACGAACTCACACACAGACACAAATACATATACAAAGTTCGTTTTATATAATAGTAGAGATAAAAATATTATAAAACGTTTATCGAAGTAATACGCGTATGGCCGCAACCTTCGATTTGAAAATCAAATTGCACATTTGGATGGAGTTTGATCCATCGACACATATTAAGCAAGATTTGCCGATTTTCAATTTCGTCTTGCGAATCTTTTATAAATCTATTTTGATAAAAAATAATACTTTGATTTATTGGCTTTTTTGTGTTGATTTTAGATGGGTCTTCATTGTTTTCAGTAATATCCATATGTTTCCTAATGTTGTAATTAATAATTTTTAATATACCGAGCGAAAAAATCATATCCATTTTAAAACTGTGTTTGATTGTTGTTTGCACGGATCTATCTATCTATCTATCTATCTATCTATCTATCTATCTATCTATCTATCTATCTATGATGAGAATAATGGAAATAGTATTTCGACGAAACAGAGAAATAAAAAAAGGAGCAAACCAAGTTATGTGTTCGTCAACGTTTCGTCTTTATTTCATCCAAAGGAATTCTCGAAATAAAGACGAAACGTTGATGAACACATAACTCGGTTTGTTCCTTTCTCTCTCTCTCTCTCTCTCTATATATATATATATATATATATATATATATATATATATATATATATATATATATATATATATATATGAGCAAACAGTTAATAAAAAATGTTAAAAAACACTTTGAAATGAGCTATAAACATATTTAATCTGAAAAGGAAACACTAGATAAATGGATAGTCCTTAATCCGCGGAGTTTCGAAGAAATACTTTCCTTCTCATCAGGGGGTAGGAATTAGCAAAATGCGGGATCGGATTTTGCATGCAGAAGTATTTGATGAAACAACAAGAAAGTTAAAGATCTTATTATTATAATTATTATAAGGTCTATCTCCTATTTGGTTTTATCGAGCTTTTATATCTGGCTGAGATAATTTTATAAATATTAATTCTTTAATATTTATAATTTACTTTAATTTTACCATCTTGGACCATTTTGGTAAATTTAATTGTAATTTTCATTTTATATATATATATATATATATATATATATATATATATATATATACATATATATATATATATATATATATATGTGTGTGTGTGTGTGCGTGTGTGTGTGTGTACTATTAAATAAAATAAACTTTATGTGTGTGTGAGTTCGTTCTCTATTGACTCGAAAACGGCTGGATCGATTTTATGAAATTTCACACGAAAGTGTTCTTAGCTAAGTTTTGTATCTAAATGTTTTGGCTAAAGTAAACAGCTTACACAGTTTCATATCACATGTGCATTTGAAACGTTTTATTACAGGACAAGCCAAAAGGCCTAATATAAAAAAAATCAACAGTTTTTTTTCATGATAATCACGAGTTCGAAATGAATGTTTCATTTCATTTATAAAATGGGTCCCCAACAAGAACAAGCAATCAATCGAATTAGTTGAAAATGAGCGATTTTATCGATTTAGATGACAATTAAAATATGGCAGTATGAGACATTCATTGATCATCATTCAATCCCCGACAACGTCAGGTCTCCCTGCTAGTATATATATATATATATATATATATATATATATATATATATATATATATATATATTAATTATTTCCACGGCCAGAAAGGTCGCAGTTCACAAGAGACATGACGACCAACAAACCGGAAGCCCAAAACTCGAGTTTCACCCTGATTTGGGCTCATCAGTTTGGCATATCGAAACTCGGGATTCAAAACCCGATCATCTTGCATCTGTTTGACCTCTTGGCAGCCAAATTTTCAGACAAAAACTGATTAGAAAGCTTGCCCAATGTCTGAATACACTTTATGAAAATTTTCAAATGTTTAGACAAAGAGTAATGTGGTAGAGACCGCAGAGGTCAAATTTTTTTCAACATTAACACCAATTTTTAACCCTTAAAATTTATTGTTTGGGGCTCAAATTAAATGAAAAATTTTATCCACGTCCAAGTTACCTACATCAAAAATTTAGACCACAATATTGGAGCAGGTGTTTTGTTGAGTTTTCAAAGTTAAATTTGTTGCACTTTTACCCTTTGACAGCATAATTATTTGGCGAAAACTGATTTTAAAGATTTTTCCAAATCTCAGTACGCCTTATGTCAAATCTCGAGTCTGTAGACTGAAAATTGACAGAATAGTTTGGTAAGGGAAATGTACACACACAGGCACACAGACACACACAGACAGACAATTTCACTTATATATATATATATATATATATATATATATATATATATATATATATATATATATATATATGTTGCGGGTTTAAATCGTTCATCTGGTATTAATCGTTACACCCTGCACTGAAGATTCCCGAAAGGATGAAGCACTAGTGTCTGTAGGTATTTAATTATTATAGTAAAAAATAATTATGTATATATATATATATATATATATATATATATATGTATATATATATTTGTTTTTTGTTTTTGTTGTTATTGTAAGTCCAATATTTCGCTAAAAAATAGCCTCTGCAGGGTAAGAAGTCCAGTATGTAATTACTTGGCTTCCACCATAACACCAAAATGAGAAAAAGGGAAAAAAATCACGGACCGGACTTCCTACCTTCCTCCTAAGAGGCTATTTATAAGCGAAATATTGGACTTACAACATACAAAAAAGTAAATAAAAAACAATTTTATCATTATAGTCGCCACTTCAAGTTTTTAAATTTCTCATTAAAATTTTATTTGAAAATAAGTGTCTTCAAAAATGTGTGCCCATCTTTTACTACACAAACACAGACACAGACACACACACATATACATATACACACACACACACACACACACACACACACACACACACACACACACACACACACACACATATATATATATATATATATATATATATATATATATATATATATATATATATATACTCCTGGGAAAATATGCTTATCCAATTATATCTCACCCTTTATTTTTACCAATCATTCATTTATAAAGCTCGATGTATGTACAAATATAACTACAGAGCATATAAAATAAATGAAAAAATATATATATCCCAAATTTCAAGATGTTTTATATTTTACCATTTATTTCATTATCGTGTTAATGTGTTCAATTCTTGAAGAACCTGTTTCGCAACGTAAAAAACAATCATATAATTATTATATCAATCTTTATATTTTACGCCCTAAAATTGAAATAATAATTATAATCTGTGAATATAGACTATAATAAAAGATGATTTCCATATATATGAATAAAATCATTTAATTAGATTCAAGTACACATCTTCAGCAAACAATACATGTACGAACGTTTCTGAGACGGTACAGTATAGTACTGTCTATTTGAATGAAATCTTATCATCACCACTGGGATTAGACACACACACACACATACACACACACACACATATATATATATATTTAAATTAATAATTATAGTAAAAAAATAATTAAGTTAATTATTATAGTAAAAATTATATGTATATATATATATATGTATGTATGTATGTTTGTGCGTGTGTATGTGCGTGTGTGTTGTGTGTGTGCATAATCTGTGTGGGAGGTAGCTTTATGTAAACAACATTTTACTTTCTTGTATAAACTCATTCATACTTCTATCTGAACAGAAATGTAAGTTTATACACACACAAACACCAATATATATATATATATGTATATATGTATATATATGTGTGTGTATGTGTGTATATGCATATATATTACACACATAAAGACTATATATATATATATATATATATATATACATAGTAATTTACAAAATATAATGGCGATTAAGCTACATTGAATATTCCGCGTTTGATCCACTCTAGGACTCTTCAGGCTTATGCGCATAAGCCTGAAGAGTCCTAGATTGGATGAAACGCGGAATATTCAGTGTAGCTTAATTGCCATATATATTTTATAAATTACTAATTAGCTCTACCTACGTATTGAGCACTTTTGAACTAAATACTTAAAGTTTACGCATAAATCTATATTTTCGTATATCAATTTTATGTGAGTAAATTAAGTAGTTATATATATATATATATATATATATATATATATATATATATATATATATATATATATATATATATAAATCTTTAGATGTGTCGAGATGAAGCAGCAATCTACGGACAGAAAATATATTGTATTTAAAACAACGTACGTAGTTTATAGTCTATATTTATAGTAAATTTGTATTGGACTTCCGCATCGTTTGCGTTTCTTAAATGCAGAGTAATAGATGATAAAGAAAAACATATTTCCGAAAGAAAAAATGAAATAAATAACAATGATATTATTCATTCCAGCTGTTTTGTAGCTCGAATATTGATTGATAACTTCTAACAGACCACTAAAGTTACCGGTCATTGATTCTTGGGTCTCGCGGCAGTGCAACGCATGTCATAAAATCACTATGCTTCGCGTAGAGCGCTTAGCGACATCAGCCTTGTGCCGAACTCTGATTCATCTCGTCACATCTACAGATTTATTTATATATATATATATATATATATATATATATATATATATATATATATATATATATATATATATATATATATATATATATTCCCAACTCGCATTTAGGTAAAAATGCACTTCCGTAAATAATTGACTTCATTCAAAACATATCGCTAAAATCAAAACAAAACAACATCTAAGTAAATCACGATATATCCAGACAGTTGGCGAGATGGTCCAGGGGTAAGGGTTTAGGCTCATTACCGTTGGGTCCCGATTTCGAGTCTCGCTAGGTACAGCCACTCTGACGAGTCGTAGACGACGAAACACATGTCAGTGGATAATTAGATTTTAAAAATTATATATATATATATATGTATATATATATATAGTCTTTATGCAAGTTATTGAGATGATTGAGAGCATTAAACAAAGAGAAAGTAATAATAAAATAATAATTCTAACAGCGTAAATTAAAACAGAATTGGTGTTAAATACTAAGGAATCCCACGTCAGTTGCAATTTTGTCAATAATTAAATTAACTGCACAATTTCTCAGATCTGTAGAACAGAGTTGAATGAACTATCAGAGACGTAAAGTTATGGAAGGGGACAATATGTCGAATGATACTTATACAGTATTGTACGATAATACGTTTTCGAGCTGAGTGAAAGGTTTTTAAGTCAGTTCTCCCATAAATTGTGCAACCGAGACACGGCCAATATGTAGAATAATCTAAGCGGAATGTTACTCTGAGTGACTGTCTGTGTGCGTCATTCATTTCAATAAGTTGGGAAGTTAGTAAGTTAATAATTATCTAAGAAAACATTCGTCAGTCTATCTTCAGAGTCAGTTCTCTTCAAATAAAACTATTTCTGAAAACTCTTAGTTGGCGTTTCATTTGACATTGTATCGAAAAGAAGCTTATATCTATAGAAATCACTAGATAAAACGGCAGCGACGTAAAAGAAGCAAATATTGACAAGAGTCCATACGGACACCACACGTATGGATAAAGACTATAGCTTCATTAAAACTGCTATTTTAAGATAAATCCCTTCCCATAAAGTAAGGTGTGCTCGCATGTTTATATGTTTCTCAAGATTATTAGCGATCGTTATAAATTTGTGAACAAAACTACAAAACGAAAAAGATCTAAAAAAAGAGTGATATTAAATTGAATTTAATTTTATTAAAATGTGCTAAAAAAAGGGGTATATTCACTTCGTGAACATTCATATCAGATTTACGAATCAGATGATTAATTAATGACTATTTTCCATATTTAAGTATCGTTAAAATATTTTATGGGTTTTTGATAGTTCAAACATATCAGATTTGCCTTGAACTTGATCTATAAGCAAGATTTTATGAATGAGTATTTCTAAGCAGGGTCGTTTAACCTTATATACATACGTACGTACGTACATACATACATACATACACATACATACATACATACATACATACATACACATACATACATACGTACATACATACATACACATATATATGTGTGTGTGTCTGTGTATTTGGTTTTCATATACATACACACACAAATATATATACACACATATTTATATGCGTGTGTGCGTATGTGCGTATGTGCGTATGTGTGTATTTGTGTGTTTACATATACTTGTAACATGTACAGATTTGTTTCGTACGAATATTTCTAATTCAAAACTGGATATTTTCTCCGTGGACTCATCAGAAGGAAAAACAGAAAAATGCATAGCAATGTAGCAGATAAAATCAAAAACAAACAAAACATTCAAATCGAATTTATTTCCGGCTTTGTACCAATATATATATATATATATATATATATATATATATATATATATATATATATATATATATTTATATATATATATATATATATATACGTAATTATGCCGTACTATATATATATATATATATATATATATATATATATATATATATATATATATAACTACTTCATTTACTCACGTAAAATTAATATACGAAAGTATAAATTCATGCGTTAACTTTAAGAATTTACTTCAAAAGTGCTCAATACGTATGTAGCTCTAGTTAGTATGTTATAAAATATATATGGCGATTAAGCTATATATATATATATATATATATATATATATATATATATATATATAAGTCCTAGAGTGGATGAAACGCGGAATATTCAGTGTAGCTTAATCGCCATACATATTTTATAACATACTAACTAGAGCTACCTACGTATTGAGCACTTTTGAAGTAAATTCTTAAAGTTTACGCATGAATTTATACTTTCGTATATTAATTTTATGTGAGTAAATGAAGTAGTTATATATATATATATATATATATATATATATATATATATATATATATATATATATATAGTATCGCATAATTACGTTGACACACCGGTTCCCGCTGGCTCACCGAAGTTAAGCAACGTTGAGCATGGACAATACTAAATTGGTGACCATTTGGGACTTTCAGATGCTGTACGAACTCTCCACTTATCTCGGCATTGTTTCCAGTCATCCTGGACTTCTCCTTGCACCTGGACTCAAACACTGCCGATTCAGGAGAGGTGTGGTTGGTGATTGCGCAATCCTTGCCTCATAATTACACGCCCTACTGCCCCTAAGGGGTTCCCTGTGTCTTTCATGACAAAATGGAAGCATGGGTATATATATATATATATATATATATATATATATATATATATATAAATCGATATTGAAACGGCAGTCCAATAAACATCTGCCGAATTAAAAGATACCAACACCTCCCTACTGCAACAGCCTAAATATAAGAAATCCTACTTCCCCCTACCCCTTACCTCTACCCCCTTCCTTCACCACGGCTCCCTCCAAAAAAACGCTACTGCTCGCATTTACAAAGTACAAACCCCACTTTCTCCCAGCACATAAACCACACCCAAATATCATTCTAAAACTAATATACTTTTGACTCTCGATTCAATATCGATTATTTTTTGGTCTGATGAAGTGTTATCCTTTAATTGGGATCTACTGATACATGTATGCACATATGTAACCAATAATGTTTGTATCATAAACGGACCGACAAACCGGAACCGGCTGAAATCGAAATAATGCCTCATCTACCAACAACTTGTTAGTACCGTATTTCTAGCAAGTATTTTATGTTATTCTGGTTCTCGTATCAATATTTCTTGCACATACGTGTTATTAATTGATCTGAAGCCACGTGATACTTTATTTCATTGACTAATCAAAGACGTCAGACTAGCTGGGCAGTCGAGAGAATGAAAATCATTACATTAGATCAGCGTACGAAGTGACAATGTCAAGACCCCCACGACGTAGATACCAATTGAATATGTCAATCTGAAAATTGGCAGAGAATTGGCGAGATTGAAAAGATCAACTGAAAAAGAAGATTGCAATGAATTGTTTGTAATTAATAAACAAACCGTGAACTTACAAACACACGCGCGTGCGCGCACACTCGCGTGCACGCGCACACACACGCGCGCGTGCATATATTGTTCCAGCGCAAAAGCGCAATACACAAAATGTTTACTAATATACTTCAGGGTTTTTTTTCTAATAGGCGCGTTGACTTACGAGAAGATAATTGTTTCTTTTTAATGTTTTCAATTTTTATCGTGATTTTTTTTCGTTTTCTACTTAGCATTTTTAATGAAATATAAAAAAAACATGTTTAATATTTCATTTTAAACACTTTTCTCTTTTAGAGGATTTAAAAATATTGCATTTAACGAAAAATATTTTTAAAATGTTTGTTGGTGCAATCAGGCGGCCGCTGACAGACCCTGGGTGTTGCAGCAGGACTCGGCGCCGGCCCACAAGTCCAAAGAGACCCAGGCTTGACTTCAGAAAGAATGCTTCGACTTTGTATCCTTTTCTCACTGCCCCCCTCCATCCCCGACCATGAAATCGCTGGAGTTCTTCTTTTTGTCATACGTCGTAAACATCAGAAACATGGCCTCTCAAAAAACAAGAAGCTGAGTATTTGCCTGAAGCGACTACATTAAATAGATCTCAGCTCTACTACATAATCAAGTTAGCTGGATTGATTTTTTTTCAATAAAAGTTTTAAAATAAAGCTGTATTGTTATTTTCCTTAGGGTGACTCTTATCGTTTTACCCTGTACATATAGAGGGTGTATGTGGAGATCGGTGAGTTTTTTAATCCAAGGCATTTCAGGGTAAAACATTATTATTTAATTGCCAAAATAAGTTATTTAATTGCCAAAATAAGTTATTTTTACTTACATGGGTATTTTCTTATGTTTTAACTTATTTTTAATTTTTTTTTATTGCGAATAAAAGTAGTGTACAATACATTACTGTTACCAAACGCAACGTAAATTTCTCTTAAATAAGAAATAACTTGCTTATATAGAATTCTACCCGTATGAAAAAACCAAACAAATTTACTGCGTGATGGAAAAATAATTTTGTACAGCAAATGATCACACAGAATCATCGAATTGTTCTATTTTTATATAAGAAATAAAGTCCTTAAAAGTAATATTAGTAATGCATCGTCAGTTTTAATTAGTACTTTTATGAGCGCTATAGCGACCATCTAAGTTTTATTAGATTTCCAAGTGCCGAAGTAAAAAAAATAATTGCGTGGTTTTATTAGTTCTCTGGGCGCCTACTTACTTTTCTTTACTGCTTTCTAAAGCGCTTTGTAATCATTCTGAGTTTTATTTTTTCATACTCCCTTAAAATACCATTTCTATTCCAGAGTGGTGTAAAAACATAATTTTTTATAGTGTTCTGGTTCTGTTCCTTGATTTTATTTTGTGCTTTTAGTAGCGCTCTAGGAGCTTTCTGATTGCTATTTTAGTGCTCACTTAAAAAGGTTATTTCTTTTCAAGGGGGTTAGAAACTTGGTTTTATTAGTGCTTTGGATGCCTCCTAAATTCAGGGATTTCAGTGGGAGTCTAGAGGCCACCTTTTATTTCTTTAATTGCTCATTTGTTTTTGTTTCATGTATTCGATTTTGATTGAAAGAGGTGCATAAACTTGTGGAATAATGCATTACGCCACTTGGAGCGTGATAGATGGTAAATTCAAATGTACTCAATGATCTAAATACATCTGGTATGTATAATAATATATGTTTATTCTTATTAATCTTATGTTGAATTGAACAATGCTATATTAAGCATAGATAGAATAAATATGAAAACTGAGGTAGAGATAGAGAGAGAAAAGGAGAGAGTGAGTGAGAGAGAGAGAGAAAAGTGAGAAAACGAAGATACAACGAGAAACATCAGTATAGAAAAAAAGGAAAAACAACAGATTTAATTCTATATGCTTTTCTGCCTTTTTTAAAATCTAATTTTGATCAGTTTTCTTACAAATAACCAAGTAGAATATTGATGCTAAAAAGTAGTTTCAACTTCTTACAAGCATGCACAACTTATTCATTGTTTTAAATAAAAAAATGTGATATAAAATATAATCTAACAAAATGAGATACAAGTTAGAAAAATTGCAAGACGTGCAAATGGTTGAACAAAATATTTTTCAATAAACTTTAAAAATTAAGGTACAAGATATAATTTGAAATTTATCAATTTTAAAAACGCACTTTTATAAATTTTACAAAGCAATATATAATTTAAATAGAATCTTACAATTACCTTGAATTTATTTTATGTTATGTATATTTTGTTGCACTCTAAAATTATCATTATTTTAAAAAGTTTTTTGCGAATTAGTCCTCTGTGCAAATCATTCCTCGTAATATACAGGATGACCCAAAATAACGGGCCCCAGCTCTTATTAGGCCCCCGTTTCTTAGTGTTTTGTCCGAATGAAATGAAACTTTGGTCATAACTAGATTATTATATTCAAAACATAACATCAAAATACTAGGGTCTTTGGCCTTTTTTCTCCATTCTTCAGCATATGTTCTAGATGGCCTCCATTTAGTTCCGTGCATTTCTTGAGGCGCAGCACGAAGTTGTCATGATGTTCTTACAGACCGAGTTGGTAATGGCTCTCATCTCCCTCATGGCTTCCTTAAGTTCCGTGATAGTTCTGGGTTTCCCTGCGTAAACTCTGTCCTTAAGATAGCCCCGAAGGAAAAAATCGGGGGGGGGGCTTAGGTCCGGGCTATTGGGTGCCCAATCAAAATTAGTCTTGACACTGATCACTCGGCCTCCGAAGTTCTCTTTCAACCAATCTCGGGACAGGTTTGAGGTGTGAGAACTTTCTCCATCCTGCTAGAACGAGAACTTGCTCATGAGTGACGAGTAGATGGTTTGGAGCTCAATCTTGAAGGTTTTGAGGACCTTCACATACCGCTCCTTGGTGACTGTCACTGCTGCTCCAGATTCTTCGATGAAGATTGGTCCGATGATGCCTCTGGCCGAGATTGCAGCCCACATCGTGCACTTAGGCGAGCGCAGGGGCTTGGTGGCTACTTCATTGGGTCCGGAGGACCCCCAGAAGACATTTGTCTTGGAGTTCGCCTTTCCATCCAGATGGAAGTGGGCTTCATCTGAGTGTATAATAATCAATAGAGGATTGATTCTATAATAATACATACGCAACATGTCATGGTGTCCAGCTAGTACTATATATATATATATATATATATATATATATATATATATATATTGTGTCCAACTAGTACTATATATATATGTGTGTGTGTGTGTGTGTGTTTGTGTGTGTGCGTGTGTGCGTGTGTGCGTTGATGTTTTCTTATGTTAGTTAATAAAACTCTAGTGCTCTTCTTCCGTCAACAATATGACTTGAAGAAGTTTTACGCAATTCGCTATTGTACTTTGGGTCGCTCGTATTAAGAATTGAACCTTCACTTTCCAGGAATGAAACATTTACAACTGAATTTTACTAAGTATACTATCGACTACGCCACGGATCCACATTATTCATACAAATATAAATCGTGATACTGCTGTGGGAACGTTGCTTTCTTCTTATACGATCAAGTGTATTCGTTTCGTAAGGTTTTCCTCCCCTGAGATCATATCTTAAGAAATGCTATAAAATTTCTGGAATTTATGTTTTCCTTCATTGAAGAAACGACTGTCCTTTTTGTTATTCTAACCATTTATACGTGATTGTTTCTAATATTTATATCTCTGATTATTTGTGAGACAGCAACCATTTCTATTTTCACAAGGAAACGCGTGTAAGACGGTCATGGAAAGGTTAAAATTTTCACCCATATACATACATACATACATATATATATATATATATATATATATATATATATATATAATAAAGATAATGTATAAATAATTTATGTTAAGCGATTTCTTTGGATAACGGTAATGTAATTCTGAGTATATATATATACATATATATATATACATATATATATATATATATATATATATATATATGCTAGTATATATATATATATATATATATATACTAGCAAAGATACCGGTGTCAAGCGCGGAACTTTGCTGTGTGTGCTGAGGTACCAGTTTCATAGTTATCCGAGTGTACAGCAAAGTCCCAATCTTCACCTTTAACTTTGACCTTGAACATGGTGTGCACCAACCTTAGGTCGGAGACCATTATCATGTCAGATTTGGTCATGATTGGCCCAGTGTTGTGGACTGTAAGAGAGTATATATACATAGAATATGACCATGGCCTTTACCTTGGAAAATTGTGTGCACTATCTCTAAGTGGGGACCATCACCATGCCAGGTTTGGTCATAATCGGTCTCACTGGCATGGGCTGTAGGAGAGTTGTACACACACACACACACGCATACACACACATACACGAATGCTACTAGCTACTTTATATATACATATATAAAATTGTACTTTTAAGATAATACTATCTCGGTAACAAATTTGTGCAGAAAAGCCAAAGAGTATAAAAGAAGGAAAGTCTAAATGTAAATATTTACCCGGTTCGGCTGACTTGAGCAAAGTTCAATCAGTCAGGTTAAAGCAACAACCAACCCCAAGCAAAATCTCTACCCAAATAGAAATTATCATTTACACTTTTGTCTAAGTCTCGAACCAATTGTCGATCAATCATATTTGATGCATTCTCAAAACTCTGCGCTATGTACTTCTGATCTGCTTCCTGAAGATACACATACTTTTTCGGAGTGCGTGATTGCACCCATGGATACGCTTCCAGACAATGAGATCATACATGCCATTTCGAAGTCTATTAGGATCTATTCTGTTCAAGCATGCTCTAATATCCCGGAGAACGTATAAATGACCCTACAATTGTGGGTCGATAGTAACTTATGTTCAACTCATTGTATAAAATTGATCCTTTTAATATGAATTTCGCTAAAAAAAAAAAACTCAACGCCTTTAGACATGCCAAAATTAATATTTTAAACGAAACAAAATCATATTTGTTTAAATATAGATATATAAAATACTGCAGTGTATATATGTATGTATACTGCTACCTATCTATCTATCTATTTATCCATCTATCTATCTGTCTATCTAGACATCCATCCATCTATCTCTCTCTCTCTCTCTCTCTCTCTCTATATATATATATATATATATATATATATATATATATATATATATACATGTGTGTGTGTGTTTGTGGCAATTTCGGTAAAGTATGTGTTCGTAGTTATAATAAAAAAATTAAAATATGAATTAACCAATAATAATAAATGATAAAAGATTTAAAATGAAAATTAACGAGTAATAATACAATATAAAAACGAAATTTAATAGTTTTAATAAAATAATTTAAAATTCAAATTTAACCAGTAATATTAAATGATAAAAACGAAATTAACTAGTAATATTAAATAATAACTGCAAAATTATTTAGCATTAATCAAATAATACAAAAAAAAAGAAATTACCCAGTAATATTAAATGATACAAAAATTAATTAGTAATGATTAAATAATACAAAACGAAATTAATTAATAATATTAAATGATATGAAACAGATTTAACTACTAATAATTAAATGATACACCAACAAAATTAATTAGTTAATATTAAATAATACAACAACGCAATTAATCAGTAATATAAAATGCTAGAAAACAAAATAAATTAGTAACAATTAAATAATACAAAAAGGAAATTAACTACTAACATTTAATGAATTGAAACGAAATTTACTAGTAAAAATTAAATAATTCAAACACAAATTAACTAGTAATAATAAAATAATGCAAAATAAAATAAATTATTAATTATTAAATAATACAAAAACCAAATTAACTAGTAATATTAAATGATATGAAAAGAAATTTACTAGTAATAATTAATTTAAAGCCAAATTAACTAGTAATAATAAAATAATACAAAAACAAAATTAATTATTAATTATTAAATACAAAAACCAAATTAACTAGTAATATTAAATGAGATGAAAAGAAATTTACTAGTAATAATTAAATAATTCAAAGCCAAATTAACTAATAACACAAAAACCAAATTAACTAGTAATATTAAATGATATGAAAAGAAATTTACTAATAATAAGTAAATACTCCAAAGCAAAATTAACTAGTAATAATGAAATAATACAAAAACCAAATTAATTATTAATTATTAAATAATACAAAAACCAAATTAGCTAGTAATATTAAATGATATGAAAATAAATTTACTAGTAATAATTAAATAATTCAAAGCCAAATTAACTAGTAGTACAAAAACCAAATTAACTAGTAATATTAAATGATATGAAAATAAATTTACTAGTAATAATTAAATAATCCAAAGCCAAATTAACTAGTAATAATAAAATAATACAAAAACAAAATTAATTATCAATTAAATAATACAAAAACCAAATTAACTAGTAATATTAAATGAGATGAAAAGAAATTAACTAGTAATAATTAAATGCAAAATATTAATCTAAACGTAGATTCCATGAACAAAGCTTCTTTCTTATATATGTCTTCATGAACCGTCCTCTTAAGTAATCCAATTTACTAAATGTCTACTAACAACGATTACTATGATATTGTCCCATGGACTACCGTACACTTATGAAGCCTTATCCTCGAGTGGTCCCCGGGCCTTGATATGTGGTGACTCTTTTGTAAAATAAAAAGCGGTCCCAAGTGACACATATATTCCGATTAGGTGAAATAACGTTAGGTTTTTCAGTTCTTCCAAAGACGTGCCGAGGCCTTCCTACATACAGCGCTTAGTTTTCCCAATGGTCGCTAAACTGATACTAACTAGATACAACGTTGCTTACATTAGGGGATCTAATGAAAACAAGCGTGTCAACGTGATTACTTAATTTAGACTTGATAATGTCGTATGGCAACGCAGGATGTCGTGCCAATATCGATATTTATCTGTTGTCTTCCCAATGAAGCGTTATTATCGCTAGTACACGAAATCTCGTTTCGTGGTCGACTGACATCTTTGGCGTCGGACTATAAAAAAAAAAACGATTATAAAAAAAAATGGTCCATTCTCTCGAACGACTTATCCTTTAATTAAATGCGATTGCGATGGATTAAGCAAAAAAGGATCGGAAATATATGAGGGATTATGCTAATGCCGGACCCAGTAATTAATAGGGGTCCAGTTCTTATAAATCGGAAAAGGAGGTCATCTTCATTAACCTACTAGTAGGAGCACCCGACGTTGCTCAGGATCGAATGAATATCGCGATTATGTACTTTTTTCACTATGTTCACGATAGCAGATTATTTTCCAAGTTTCTAAAGCCCCTTTTCTGCCGTTTTACCCCCAAATGTAATTGGAGGACATTAAAATCGTAGTAATTTCTCTCAATTTGTGCGTTATACATATGTTTAAAATCTCAGTACAATTTGCTGTTTTATAAGAGGGGTCTGTCCATATGGACTATTTAAATGGAAGGGCATGTGAATACCTTATACATTGAGCGTACCCACTTCCATTGTCTTCCTTGGAGAATTTTGTACATATTTCAGAAAAATCAATATTTTATTTAGTTTTAAGAAAGTTATCCCCTCATTGAAACGGTAGACGTGCACTTCAAAGTTTGGAAACATGTGCTTGTATTTTCCGGCAAATTATACATAAGAATTCACATTTACATTTTATATAGATTCTCTTTCTTGTTTATCTATGGGAAACACCCAAACGTCACCCATTTATATATATATATATATATATATATATATATATATATATATATGTATGTGTGTGTGTGTGTGTAACTTTTGTGTTATATATATACCTTATATATATATATATACATATATGCATACATGTATACATATATATATATATATATATATATATATTGGTGTGGTGGCACCCACTCATTTACATATGTGGATAATATTACACATAAATAGCAAGACTCGGTTAGTCTGAGTGTGTGTTAACCAGAAGCCATCGAAGGTCGAGCCGAGAGCAGATATGTTCTCCAGCCAAGACACTCTTACTTGACAACCATTATGTAAATATACTGTAAATATACTTTTCCTAATACACTTTTATTGATCTACCTTTGTTTTGTTGAGTCTTCATTTGTATTGCCTTATACGTTATTTGGTTCAACCTGCAAACATAACAGTTAGCGACGAAGATGAACGTCAAACATAACATATATACATATATGCATACATATATTTGCATATATATACATATATATTTACTTATTCATAAATATACATATATATATATATATATATATATAGATCTATATACATACATATGCATATTCATAAATACACACACACACACATACACACATATATATAGGCTGTTCCAAATGTCTTGGTCTGGAAAGCTGATAAATGATTAAATTGAGCGAAAAAGAATCTGATGACTTCATTTTTCAACAAGACAGAACGCCAGCCACACTAGAGCCTCAGGGTTAGACAGGTTCTCAACACAACACTGCCAGAAAGATGGATTGGACAATCTAGGCAAGATTATCACGATCTCATATCCTGGCTTTCCAAATCTCCAAATCGCCCACCCTGGGATTTTTTTTAGGGAGAATTTGTGAAAAGACTGATGTCTGTGTCTCCAATTCCAAGAGATGTGGATTAACTGAAAGCTCGAATCAGAGAAGCTTTTGCAATCATTGACAAAGCAATGTTGAAACGCGTTTGGCAAGACTTGGATCA
This sequence comes from Euprymna scolopes, assembly GCF_053919585.1. Classification (NCBI taxonomy): domain Eukaryota; kingdom Metazoa; phylum Mollusca; class Cephalopoda; order Sepiida; family Sepiolidae; genus Euprymna; species Euprymna scolopes. The sequence goes on from NC_136486.1 coordinate 29,538,970, forward strand.
TCGCCTGATGTGTGTTGTGTGATCAATAAGGCTCATATTGAACATCTTTGAACATTCTATGGGAACTTGAACGCATACAGGAGAGAACTTGAATGCCTACTAGACACTTTCCCTGAGTAGCTAAATTCTCTCTCTTTCCAGGGGTTGTCAAGAAAACCTGGCCTGATGATAATTCCCTTACAAGTAAACCCTGACTAAATATTCAAAATCACATAATATTCGTAGACCAAATAGGATCCCCTCAGTATAGCTAACCTACAGGGCTTATACGAGAAATGGTGCATTGTTCTTTTCAAGTGCTTTTGCTAATATTAACATCACTAAACTGGATACTCCACTAGACTAGATGAATTCTTGTCCTGGATTCTAGTAAGACCAAGAGATCACAAGGAAGATATACTATAACATATTTAACTGGTCAATTGGAGAGAAGAAACATTAATATTCTTAATTTATTTACTCTCTCAACATTTGAGAGGTAAAGGGGACTGTAACGAAATATTCGAATATCTGTGTATCTCATATAGCGATGAGCAAGTGTTAACTCTAAGAAGGGACCTCTTTATATTTGAGAATGTCGAAGTAAGTAAAATAAAACAAAAATGAAAAACTTGAGATTACCAGCTTTCTGAATATACCAGATACGTTTTTACATCCTTAGTAGTTCTTGAGATATTCAATGTCAAAATGTGTCCAAGGCTTTTGAAGCACCCTACATATCGAATAGCGAACAAACATTTTAATACATGGAAACAAAGCAAAAATGTAATAAATAACGATCTTTCCTCGTGTTACTGATTAATATACAACAGGGTAAAGTTAACAGAAACAAAACAAATATTCGGCGTAAACGCATATTTACCCAGATAGACGACTTCCTGCTTTATAAGACGCCGCACTAAATGGCGTAATCTAATTGAAGATTTCGACGGAAATGTTGGTCAATACATAAGTCTATGTGAGAATCGATTATTTTTTATTACAATATGTCTATTAACAAAAACTTTTTGTTATAAATAAAATATTTAAAAAATAACTACACATGTTTATTTATAGGAAATTTGTAATAATTTAAAAATAAGCTAAATAATTAATACTGAAATTATTTAAATATATTTTTATATAATCAAATATATAAAAAGTTATATATCTGTCAGTCTGTATGTCTGTTTGTCGCTATATTGTCAAACTCTTAAAGTCGTAGAGCGGCGGTGGGGGCCTAAAATCATTGGATTTTTTATGGGACGTTATTTTATGGGTCTTTAGCCGGTTAAACTTAAACTTGTTTTTAAGAGGTCACAAGTGGATCAAAATTGAAATAAATCGTTATACATTTTGTAGATTCATCTTAGATTATTTTTAATTTTTAATCAGTCCATATGCGTGGTGGAACAGTGGCAACGTCACCAGCTTTGACTTCTAGTTTTTGTTTTCAGTTTCGATTCTAGCTGATGGCACTTAAATACTTTTTCTTCTACTTTTAAAATCACGAATAACATTTACGAAATCTGGACACATTAAAATATCATATTAAAGCGTATTTTATGACCTGGCAAACCAAGCGCCCTCTGCTAGTAAATTTAAAATAGATTGAATGAATGAATATTTACTTAAAACTATCCCACAATATGATTTTTTTTCGCATAAAATAACTTAAATAATGTAAATATAATAAGAATAAAATCTGAATTTGCCCCAAACAATAAATAAATAAATAAATAAATAAAACAAATGCAGTAGACGCTATAGCCGATAAAAAAATATTTTTATTCGGTTGCCCTAAAAAAAATTTCTCAATGTGGCTGTAAAAAAATATTTAAAGAATAAAAAAAAACACGCATGTAGTCTGCGAGTATAATTTATATAATCTGCAAATATTTTATCCATAATGTAAAGCCTATGTAAAGTGCGGTGGTTAAGTGGTAACGATACGGACTGAAAGGCTGTGAGCGTTGTGTACTTGTAATGCCATATCACCATACAGTGATGTGTGTGTGTAATGGAGTACTAACATCACACAGTGATATGGACGGAGGGCTAAGCCTGATGTGTGCCCGTGTCATTAAATGTCTATGGTGGTTCTTCGCTATCTGAACCCAAAGTTATGTTGTTGCAGTTCATTTATGTTCTAATGCTATGATCGTCTAAATGTTTATAAGCGGGTGTGAGTGACCGTGTGTATATGTGTGTATGTGTATGTGTATGTGTGTATGTGTATGTGTGTGTCTGTGTATGTGTGTAGGTGTGTATGTGTGTGTATGTGTATGTGTTTATATGTGTGTATGTGTGTATGTATGTGTATGTGTGTGTATGTATGTATGTGTGTATGTGTACGTGTGTGTGTATGTATATGTGTGTATGTGTGTGTGCGTATGTGTGTATGTGTGTGTATGTGTGTATCTGTATGTGTGTATGTGTTTGTATGTGTGTTTATGTGTATGTGTATGTGTGTATGTGTGTGTATGTGTGTATGTGTGCGTGTATGTGTATGTATGTGTGTGTGTTTGTGTGTGTTTGTGTGTGTGCGTGTGTGTATCTGTGTGTATGTGTGTGTCTTTGTGTGCGTGTAAGTGTGCGCACGCGCGCGCGCGTGTGTGTGTGTATCATAGATGCATTTTCCGGCATATCTTATTTTCATGCGTCTTTGATCTCGGTCTACCTGGAATTCACCTTGTTCTTGGAGGAGAGACTGGAACCTGTTTGGACGAATATTCATTCACTCCCAAGAACGCTGATTGTATTTTATAAAGTATTTATTCAATTTCCAGGTGTCGATCGCAGAAGAATGGAAAGTGAATATCTTTGGTTGAGTAGTTAATTCTAGGTCTCCATTCTGAGACACGTCAGCTCCCTACCAGTGGAGGGGGAACGACCTGTTAAACCGTCCGCCATGCTCAACGTCCAAATTCCAATGTGATCTCCAGCTAACCCGATGAAGTGGTAACATACACGTCGTTCTGTCAGCTGATCAGATGCTTCCGGTGACTTGTCTATGATATGATGTTATTATATTTTGGGCGTTTTTATTAACATTCTTCATAGGTATCTCTTGTTTATCTCTCTAGTAAGATAGATAGATCGAGATGAATAGATACGGAAATAGAAAGATAACTAGATCGAGAGATATATCGATAATACACGTGGATAAATAGATAGATAGACAGACAGATAAATAACGAACAAATACTTTCTCGTGTTAGACCTACTACATAACATTAGTGCTAAGTTCGAATCCAGTTCGTTCCACAGAAAAATCTTCAACAAACCCACAAATGACCTTGTGCCTAACCTTCGCGCAAGGAAGTAAATCTTGTAAAACTCACTATGTCTGTCTCTATATTTTCAAACTTTATCGAAACTAAAAGTCACAGAGTGGCGCTAGGGGCGTCAAATACTGTGATTGTTTATGGGCCGTTCTTTTATGGGTCTTTAGCCGGTTAAAATACCTTTTTAAAGGTCAAATGTGAAAAAAATCGTCATACATTTTCTACATTCATCTTCTTTCATCATGTTTTTTTAGCAGTCCATATACGTGTCAAGTTGGTACAATGGTAACGTCAACAGCTTTGAATGCGAGACCAGAAACTACCTCAAGCCAGGATTGAAATTCGTCTGTCTAAGTAACCGTCAGTGGTTCTCACCGTGACGTTATATGACTGCTGCTAAGTTAGGTACGAGAAATTACAATGTTTAAACATTGTCCAAACGCCGAAGCAATATTTGTTTACAAAAAGACGCTTTATTTATCTTACATAAGCAGTTATATGTCGCTACACATTCATGAGAATGTTTCGGTCAACTATTTAAAATTAACTAGAGACCTCTCCAGGCGATAATGCGCATGCACTGTTCTTTTGTATAAAGAGTATACACTGAAGAGGTATTTAGATACTTATAACTAGCTGGCCGAAATATGCTCATGAATATGTAGTGACATATAAATGTTTATGTAAAACAAGTAAAAAGTATATCTTACTCTACTTCAATATAGAGCACTCTAGTAGAAACCTCGTTAAAATTCATTGGTTGTTTCACCTCTTGAAAATATTAAACTGGAATAATTATAGACAACAGAGATTGATAAAAAATATGTTATATGTGATGGTTATTAGAACGCCTCTCCCCAATCGATATAGGCATGAGCTGATATTTATCTCCCTCCGCCAGCGAGAACAAGTGACACAAGTTTGGAAGGGGAAAGTTTAAAGGTTTACGCCTTAGAGCAAAATCATTCTGGGGTACAAAAAATGGCTGGGCAGAGCCATCGGCATTTCTCAGTAGGAGCGCCTTATACGATTAACAATAACTACTCTCTTCTCCACGGGTAAAAAGGAGAAGCCTAAAACCGAAACCACCCCAGAGCTTCGCGGGACTATATATGAATCAATGGAAAAATAGAAACCAACGAAACGATGGCCTCGCATTTGATTGGTTTTGAACGTTGAAAGAAAAATCATCAGATTTTTGCTCACTGTTCATTCCAAGAGTTAAAAATAAGTAAGATTGTATTGCAAATAAAACCTCGAAGTTTGCAACCATGAAATAGATCACCCAATTCATGTCTTTTTTCCAAGGATCACGAGACGACATTGAAACACGGAATCGGGCTGGGTTGGGCGACTTTCCAAAAAGACAGCACCATCCTAAAACCAAAACGGGTGCCAATAAATGTTAAAGTAAACGTTTATTTAATTCATGTCCTCTCGGTAGTTTTATATTGCCTTGATTGTATCACATGGACTAAACAACTAGCCAATCGCATTGAAGTGTTTTAAAATTACGTAATGCGTTTCATTACGGTATATCGTCTGATCGCAAAAACAAAACGAAACCAAAAAAAACTAAACATCTACCCTCCGTCAAATTACTTCCCTAGCCACTCTATTTGATAAAATCAAAAAGAAAAACCTTTAAACCTTTTAAGCCATGTCAAGCGATCAACCTCTGTCCTATCAAAGTTATGCTTTGAAGGTATGTTAGAAGGCAAAAGAGGCAGAAGAAAACCAATCAGAAAATGGAAAGAAAATGTTTTTGATTGGACATTTCTCAACAGTAAGGCGTCCATCAACCAACTTGCCCTGGATCGGAGGTAATGGCGAAAAATAAGTCACTTTTGTTCGCAATCCGCACTAAGCCGAAAATGTGACTCATGATGATTCTGCATTAAATGTTTCATTGCCAAATATTCCTTAAAAACTTATCTTCTTTCTTTTCGAAACCAGCGCTTTTCATTTCTTTTGTTACTAGCATTTGTGTTTACGTAATTTCGCCCGCCATTCATATTTCATTTCAAATAATCTGAATACCGCCCTCCGTTAACGGCTTCATTAATTCCCAATGTGTTTTTCGAGCGGGATGGACCATAAGGTTATTCATGCTGACTTCAAAGAAAGAAAAAAAAATAACGCCTTCGTGTTTACAGAAATTATGACTCGAAAATATTTGTGAGAAAATGTATTCAATAGATGTTAAAATAACAACGACATATTTAAATAACAACATATTAAAATAACAAAATATTTAAATAACAACATATTAAAATAACAACGTATTAAAATAACAACAACATATTAAAATAACAAAATATTTAAATAACAACATATTAAAATAACAACAATATATTAATATAACAACAATATACAGAAGATTGTTGTAAACAGTTAAACATTTCGTGAGGGTCATCATACTTTTTCCTAACGTGGGAATCAGCGTATTTTTCTGACGCCTAAAATTACCATAGTAGATCAGACATGATTTATTTATCGACACCGGATGGGTCGAACGCGCCTGCTTCCATCCTGGATTCAACGCCGCTGTCTATCCTGGATCCACGTTCCCGCTTCCATCCTGGATTCAGCGCTTCTGCTTCTATCCTGGATCCAACGTTCCTGCATCTATAGTGGATCAAACGTACCTGTTTTTGTATGTATTAGGTTAAACGCTCCTGATTCAATCATGAGTCAAAATATTTTGTCTCCATCCTGGATCTAACTATTTTGTTTTATCCTGGATCCAACGATACTGTTTCTATCCTGGATCTAACGATTTCTTTTCTTTCCTAAATACAACGCTCCTGTGTCTATTCTTGAACTAAGATATTGCTTCTATTCTAGATCTGACAATCTTGCTTCCATCCTGGATCCAACCCACCTACTCCTATCCTAGATCCAACGATTTTGCTACTATCCTGGATCCAACACATCTATTTCTATCCTGCATTTTTCTACTATCATGGATCCAACACACCTGCTTCTATCCTGGACCTAACGATTTTGCTTCTTTCCTTGACCTAACCCATCTACTTCAATCCTGGATCTAACGATCTTGCTTCTATCATGGATCCAACACACCTGCTTCTATCTTGGATCCGACGCTCCTGCTCCATTAATGATCTTCAAGATCATGTCTTGGGATCGTAAACGTCTCCGCGAACTCCTATGGCTGCACTTTGAAGAGCATTGATGATCAAGATCTTGCTGATCCCCTCTCTTTAGATGTAGAGCATATGGTGCAGTGAGTAAAGTGACTTGTTAATTTTAATCTCCCTAAAAACTACATTTATTTTTATTTACACCACTAATGTCTGTATTACCCTACTCGAAATGACCCACTATCCTTGAAAAACACATAATTTTGATAAGCTCCGAGGATTGATTTCAATTCATATCTAAAATGGAAGATGTATATCCAATAAGTATAACAAGCAATGTTAGAATAAATGTTTATTTATTTAGTCATCCATGTTTTATTAAATCATTTTAATTAATTACTATAAATATCGATAAAACTATTGCATATATAGAGACAAAATAAAATAGCAAAATTACAAATGTATAAAACCAAACATTTAGCTATTATCAGTTGTTTTAAAATTAGGTACGCTAATTAGACATTTAAATAATTATCCACGGATCGTTCGTCAGTACTATCTGTAGACTATTTCAAAAAACTGTATTGTATAATTAATTTAACTAGGTGTGACTAGTTTTGATGGTAATATAAAAATGATGAAGTTAAAAACTGTCCAGACTGAATGGGCACACGGGCTCAGATTCTAGTTCCTGCTGAAAGCCTGCTATAATTGGCAGAGGACTCACTATAAATGTTAAATTTACTGATGTCTATACTTAATTAAGGCAAAATCAATTGTTTTAATAACCACTTAACACAAAAATATCGTATCGCACTTTTCAACAAAGGATAAGTCTCTCTGAACATTTTTAAGTAGGTCGTCAATTTATTAGTAAAGCGATGATTCGAACGTGGCACTAAACACTATATGATGAAACTTATTATACGAGGTGCTTGCAATAAGATTTAGACTTTTTTGTACAGATATTTAAAATTCTCGTAGACTCTTGAAAATTCAATATGTTATTGCTATACATCTTATGATGAGATGATTGATGAATTTTTATGATTTAATGATTCAAATGAGCAGATACTGCAGACATTGGAAGACACCTGACTAAAGTCTGATTATAACAGCTGGGGAATTTCAAAAATGCAATCTGGACGTGAGGATACTTTAGAAGAACGATATGTAATAAAATTCTGTTTTAAACTTAGAAAAATACCATAGAAACGTATGGAATGCTTCAGATTACTTTTGACCATCTTGCATGAATCGAACATCAGTTTTTGGAGTGACATAAGAGATTCAAGGAAGGTAGGGAGTGTGAGGTATACTGAGTGAGTTGGAAATAGTAAGAAAGTCAAAACACCAGAGATGATTAGCCAAATAAATAATTTCATGGATAAGAACCGTCGTGTGTCTATAGAGACTATAAATGCACAGTTTGATGTCAGTGTGAGAACTGTATGCACAATTATTCGTGAGCAACTAAAGACACGGAAGGTTTGTGCGAATGCAAGTCGACAAATCCATCTTTGTCAAAAACTATTTGATCAAAGTGGGTATCACGACCCTATAGTTCAGACTTTGTCGCATAAGGCTTGTGGTTATTTCCTAAGCTCAAGGAAAACCTTAGAGGCTGTCGTTATGAGACAATTAAGGAGATGAAAGAGGCTATGACGAGGGTCATTGACACACGTCACACAAAAAGACTTCCATGTGGCCTTCCAGAAATTGTTGAAACGGTACAACAAGTGCATTACAGCTGAAGGAGATTACTTCGAAAGGAGACTAGCGTTTCATGTGTGTATTATCAATAAACGTGCGCATACGAAAAAAGTCTGGAAACTTATTGAAGGCACCTCGTATATATTCAGTAGTTGAACACAAAATATATGTTAAATTTCATTTTTGCTATGTTAATTTACAGCGTTCTCCGAGTTAAATACCAGACATCTGGGTTCAAGGTAAGTTTACCACTGGTTTAAATACTTCGACCGGTTGTATTTATCAGTTTCTACACCAAATATAGCGTAAGCGTGAAACACTTATGTTGTAGGTAATATTCCAAATAAAAATATTATATATATATATATATATATATATATATATATATATATATATATATATATATATATATATATATATATATATATATATATACAGTCCTGGTCAAAATCATAAGACACCTTAAGAAAGTAAGCGTTTACGCATATTATCGAATTTTTAATCAGACAAATAGTTGAAACCATTGCCAAAAGGGAAAATATGATGGAAAAAAAATGAAATCTGCTTCATTCGAAACCTTAGCTGTGATCTAATAATATTTTTTTAGACAGAAATTTATCGAGATATAAGAAGCAGAACATAACATAAAATTAAACTTAGATAAAGTAAATATAGTTATACGTGAATGTATTTGTCAATTACATACGGAGAAACAAAAAAAAGAGAGTTATAAACGCGTTTATCCCTAGACATTTCAAAGTCTTATGCTTCTCGTCATCAGAAGATAATAGTTACAGATATAGGAAGATGTGATGGTTAACTGGGGATACATTAGGATAAAAATGTAGAATAAACTTCAAAATAAGATTAAAACATAGGGGAAAGTAAATGAAGTACAAAACGATGACAAAACAAAACAAAATATAGAATGATGGGGTGATTGTTATATATAAACTACAGAGTTATAAATTAAGTACACACACGCGCGCAATACTTTTTGAATGAATTCAATTATTCATATTTTTCATGCCTCAAAATGACACAATGTTCAACAAGTGAGATCGGAGATGCGCCGCTGTACAACTCTTACACTCTACCGATCCAAATTATGACAACAGCATCATTGCCAGCATCCTCAAAATGCATCACTGGGTTGCCACGAATAGCAGGAACATGCCCAGGGTAATAAAAATAAAGTTTCCGCCACGGTTATGGTCATTGGTGCGGTTTCAAGTGAGAGCTACATCATGCCACCTCACATCGTCGAAGTCAGCTTAAAAGTCAACACCAATGGGTACCTGGATGTATTGAAGGGCGTGGTGATACCCTGGTGCAATCAGGTGCCGCTAGCAGACCCTGGCTGTGGCAGCAGGACTCAGCGCCGGCCCACAGGTCTAAAGTCCCCTAGGCTTGGTTTAGAAGTACGTTACGACTTTGCAGCCTTCTATCATTAGCCTCCCTCCTCCGTAATCCGCTGGACTACTTCGTTTGGTCATACGTCGAGAACATCACCAACATGACCTCCCACAACACCAAAGCCAGCCTGGTCGTCGCCATCCATCGAGTATTCGCCAAGTATTCGAAAAGGCATGCTCTCAGTGTCGGACTTGTATCAAGGCGGTGATTGAGATCGAAGGCGGCTACATTGAAGAAATGTAAGCTTTACTACATAATCAATTTACATGAATTGATTTTTTTTCAATAAAAGTTTTAAAATAAAGCTGTAGTGTTATTTCTTTAGTGCGACAACTTGATTGTTCCACACAGTACTTATACACACATACACACACACACACACGCACATATATATATATACACATGTATACACATACATACATACATACATACATACATACATACATGCATACATATATGTGCGTGCTTGTGTGCTTGTGTGCGGGTGCATGTATCTGTATGTCCGCACTGGTAAAAAGAAGATATTTTTATATTGTTTAAGCTTAACTGAAAAGAAAAGAAATATGTGTATGCATGCGTGATCAAATCTAATAACATGTATGCGTATCCATGCTTATGCATGTGTATGTGTATAGCTGCGTTTGTGTGTGCTGTTGGTAGCTTTGTACACATCACGAAAGCAAAAATGCGTCATGTCTCTAATTTTCTTGCGTGTAATACTAATAAATATGGAATAAACGTTTAAGAGACAAACCATCCTTTAGTTTTTTTGTTTTTTTTTTTTACTTTTTAGTTATGTTTCGTTAGATAATAAACATATTCTCTTTGCCGAAGAACGGAAAAGCAAAAATCAATCATTCGTTTATTAAAGTTTAATAAAATGTGGCCAAATGGAAAAAAAGGATGCCGATTGTCGACACACCCTTTTTTCTTATCTTTACCCAACATTGTTTATAGTGATTTTAATATTAAACGAAGCGCCCATCGTTACACTTGCAATTCAAGGGCGGTAACTCTGAAAGTAATCGATTAATGTGACCCAGAAATAATTTCTCTCTCTATTTATGCATATCTTTCTCTTTCTTTCAGCCTTGCAGACTCGTAATAATCGAGACAGAGTGATATAGTCAACAAAAAAGTGTATTAGCAAGAGTGTGTTAAAGAAGTACACGTCATGATTCTGGGGTTACAGCTGCCACGAATCGCTGTTATTTAGTCTGCACTATGGCTTCTTAAAAATTGCCCGGGCTGCCCCGTCGCCTCAAGTAGTAAGCAATAAACTTATTCCACCCGAAAGACAGGAGGCAAGGCCGTAAATAGTGGACCTTCTACAACTACCTATACCGGTGCCACAGCCCGCCAGATATAAGGTCAGTGAAATGACCCAGTTTCTGCCGGACATTGTTGAATTCGAAAATTCGACTGACTTATGAGTTTGATCGCGAACCAATACCAAATGAATAGTGCGGCTCTTGGTATTTACCCTTTTCCCATTGCAAAAATAGGTGATACAAGGCCGAATGAGTCAGCGCTACGACAGGGGGAGCATTTTGGTCCTGCAAAAAGAGTTCTCAGTGAAGGCGTCTCAAAAAAATCCGAAAGCCGAGTGACAAGGCTTGGAAGAGTGGACCTTCTAGGGCTACCCAGAATATTTGCCTTAGTTCAATAACTAGAAATCAACCGAAATACTCCAGGTTCTGCTGGAGTCATTGCCAAAGTCGGAACCTCAACTAGTATGTGACAGCAATTGTGATCCAAGAGCAGATTAATACATTACAGAAGTAGACATCATGCTTCTGGAGCCATACCTGCGACGAACTGTTACCGACCACATGTTAGAGGTAACTATATTTATAACCTGTGGGTACATCCATTAATTAATATATGTAGCGATCAGATTACGCCATAACTTCTCTTTCTATCGATATTTTTTATCGATATATTTTTTTTAACTTATACAAACATTTTGGGCCACATATCTACGTACATGAGTCAGCCAGTTAAAATAGTTTTTAAGAAGCCAAAATTGAAAAATCGTTATACAGTTTGTACATTCATCTTAGTTTACTTTTATTTTTAAATTTTCTATAAGTTCATGTGCGTGTCATGTTAGTACAGTGGTAACGTCACCAGCTTTGGATGCTTCGGTTTCGATTCTAGCTGATATCAGATAATACTTTTTTTTACTTTTGAAATTACGACTTTATAATAATATATACGAAATCTGGACAAATAAAAATATCATATATAAGCGTATTTTACGCCCGGGAAAAGCATGGCTCACTCCACATTGCTAGGCTTATACAGAAAAGGTGATATGTCTGTCTGTGCCCATATTTTCAAACTCTATCTCTTCCGGAACTAAGATACACAGAACGCCGCTAGGGGTCTCAAATGATTGGATTTTTATGGGCCTTACTTTTGTGGGTCTTTAACCGCTTAAAATAGCTTTTAAGGGGTTAGAAATGGATAAAAATTGACAAAACCGTTATATATTTTGAACATTCATCTTAGTTTATTTTTAATTTTTTTAATTTTTAATCAGTTCATATACGTGTAACATTGGTACAATCGTATAACATCGCCAGCTTTGAATGCTAGAGTTTCGCTTCCAGTTCCGATTCAAGCTGATGGCACCCAAATCCTTTATTTTTTTTACTTTTGAAATCGCGACTCTATAATAATATATACGAAATATGGACGAAGTAAAATATCATGTTTAAGCATATTTTACGACCGGGCAGAGTTATTTATAAAAAAAAAAAGAATATGACTTTAGTACCATTAGCTATAATAAAAACTGAAACCAGAATTTTTGAAGAATTCTTGGTCAAATTATTTATGACAAAAAAATGGAAAGTCATAACAATTAAACGACAGTCACTCTGAAGAAAAAAGATGTAAACGTGACACACAAAATAACACACACGCTATCATTTTAATATATATATATATATATATGTGTGTGTGTGTGTGTGTGTGTGTTTACTTACCGTCAACGTCGATGTAATAATTGATCTTTGCACTCTGACATTGTTCGTCTAGTCTAACGCCCTGTCGGAGGAGGGTGAGGTCACCGTTTCTGAAGTTTTCCTCGACAGTCAACACAAGATGATCTCTCTCCCCTGTGTCTCCACCAAAACAAAGGTGCCAATGATTGTTTTTGCCGTTGTATGGACAGTCTCCATCTATCAGGCCGGGATTCACACGAATGTGAACCATCGTATGAGTTGATAACTGCTTCGACTCGTCCGTTACTGTCACGTTGAGCGACACACGATTGATGTCATCTGTAAAAAAATAAAACAATAATGATTAATAAATAATAATTTTATAAGTATACAAGAAAATAATTTTATAAGTATATAAAAAATAATATATGCTTTTCATACGGCTGCCGATACATAATGTCTCGGCAGCCATATGAAAAGCATATCTTATTTTTCTTTTATTAATATTATTGGAATTTTTAATTTCATAATATTATTGGAATTTTTCATACGGCTGCCGAGATATTATGTTATGAAAAGCATACATTATTTTTCTTTTATTAATATTATTGGAATTTTTAATTTCATAATATTATTGGAATAATTTCATAATATTTTTGGAATTTTTCATACGGCTGCCGAGACATTATGTTATGAAAAGCATACCTTATTTTTCTTTTATTAATATTATTGGAATTTTTCCCCTTTTCCTTGTACATATTTGTGAATTATTCCATGGATTTCGGCCTTTTGGATTATTTTGGACCATCTTCCAATTACGTAATTTCCTTGGATTTTACTTGTGCAAATGGAAATTTAATTTATTTTCTTGTAGTTAAATTTTTGGATTTTACCGTTATTGGATTATTTATCTTCCGCCAGATTATTCATTCACGTGTAATCACCTTTTTCTTCACCATATTTCCTCTGCTTCACTTTTTGTATTCAAGTAAGATCTTTGAATTTCTTGCAGTTTCATCAAATACTTTTGTATGAAAAATCTGATCCCGCATTTTGCTAATTCCTACCCTCTGATGAGAAGGAAAGTATTTCTTCAAAACTCCGCGAATTAAGGACTATCCACTTATCAAGTGTTTCCTTTTCAGATTAAATATGATTTTATCTCTTTTTGAAAATGTTTTTGAACATGTTTTATTAACTGTTTGCTCGTATACATATATATATATATATGCACACACACACGCACGCATATATATATGTGGGGGGGGAACAGAGCGATGACACGTTCATGACAGTTGTATGTAAATCACCGAGCCGTATGCGAAGTGACGTCACGGAAAAGAAAAAGCAAAAGCAAAAGATTATAAAAAGAACGTGTGCACACAACGAGGATCGGGAGACGTGCGGCCCGAGAGCGACAGTTTTGAACAAAAAACAATGCCTTATTCTGGAAAGAACCCGTACGTAAATGTCCTTGTTTCAATGGGAAAAAGTGGGTTGAGTCTTTCGTTGTCGCTGTTCATTGTAGCGGAGTTTACAAGGTGTTGGGTCCCCCCCTATTTACGCGTGTATAAACGTGTGTAATATCACAGACACTCTCACACATACACACACATACATCATATATATATATATATATATTTATATATATATATATATATATATATATATATATATATATATATATATATATAATTATTTTCTTTCTTAGGATATTATAATGCTGGGTGTGGAGCAGCCAAACAAGCTGCCAACATTACCCTGCGGTTTATTGAAATTAACAGAGAGCACCTTTTAGTATTCTCGCTGTTCCCTTAAGTGCAATTGCCTGGATTTCTTTTGCACTTGGTCCAGCAAGGAATATTAGTTAGGTAAGATTCAGGTTCTTCATAAGCCGTATAAAAACTGGCATAATTGATATATCCTTAAGATTCTAGTTGCTTTTTTTTCATATCATACATGAGACCTTGATATTTGGTCTGTTTCTCCTTTTTAGCTGTGTTTAGACCTCCATCATTAGAGACTTCAACCAAGGTTGCACCTCTCTCTGACTTATTCCATATAACTATATCAGGTTTGACGGCAGCATTTTAAAAGTAAGTGGCTGTAGGAATCGTAATATATGGTATAAAAATTTCCAACTATAAATTTGATCCCTATTATGACTCCTTAAAATTTATTTTTTTTAGGCTCAAATCAAGTTATTAAGTTAGATCTATGTCCAAGGACATATTATTTCTATGTGAAACTGGAATAGGGCCGACCACTTCCCTAGATGAGTTCATAATTAATGGATACTCCAATTTAACAGCTAAATCTGACTCCCAAGATCGCCATGGGCATGGAATATGTGCCTACATTTAGGATGGCTTCCCATGTGGCAGGGATATCTCTAGAGAAGATCCTAATTTACCCTATATATGCTTCAGGGTTGCACTTGCTAACACCACTGCATTTATATTTGCCCTCTATATGCCCCACAACAGCGGAGTTACTATCTTTAAGAGCATATCTGAGAAAATAGACCACATACTGTCTTCACATCCCTCGGCTAACATCCACATCTGTGGTGACTTCAACGTCCATAACGTGGAATGGCTGATCCATTCAAATAAGACAGATGATGAGGGGAGGTTTTGTCATGATTTTGCCATTGCTTATGACCTCACTCAGATTGTTCGCGAACCCACCCGTGTGCCCGATACACTCAATCAATATGCAAGCCTCTTAGACCTTTTTCTCTCAACTTCCCCTGAGCTATGTTCATGTACCGTTCATTCTCCTCTAGGAACCTCCGACCACTCCGTCGTATCAGTTAAGATAAAAACGAAATGTAAGAAGCCATCAGACGTACCCCTCCACCGTACTGTATACCGATACTCTATGGCTGACTGGGATAGCTTCCGTACATTCATATCTGATTTACCTCTGCACTCCATGTTTAAAAAGGAAGTGTCCTCTATAGTATCAGATCTGACCGAATGGTTAATTGTAGGCATAGACCAATTCATACCATCTAAAAGATTCCAACAAAAACCTAACAGCCAGCCATGGTTCTCCCCAGAATGTGCTGCTGCTATCGCGCACAGAAATCACTTTTTCCATAGCTACCAACGTAATAGATGCACTGAGACTAAAGCTGCTTTCAGGACTGCCAGCAACCACTGTAAAAGAGTAATAAAAAATGCAAGAGAGCTATATGCCCAGTATGTTAAATCCAAGGTAGCTGATCAGCGGCTTGGTTCCCACCAGTTTTGGCAAATAACAAATAGGATCCTGAACAGAAGTGTGCGTTCTATCCCAACCATTATCAATGGACCAGAGGTTATCTCGTCAGCGTCAGACAAGGCCAAACTATTTGCAAAGAACTTTGTAGCTAATTCTACCCTATGCGACGAAGGCCATCAACTCCCCATATTTCCTCCTATAACACAGAACAAGCTAGGTAACATACAAATATCCGTGCATGAGGTCGCCAAGCTAATAAAAAAACTAGATTCCAGTAAAGCAACTGGCCCTGATGGCATCCCAATTATAGTGTTAAAAAAGCTTCAACCAGAACTTGCTCCCATACTTACGAAACTATTTAAGCGCTGCCTTAAGGAGAAGTGCTTTCCGACCCCCTGGAAGACCTCATCAGTTTGCCCTGTATTTAAGAATTCAGGTGATAAGTCATCTCCCTCTCAGTACAGACCAATAAGTCTTCTCTGTGTTATGAGTAAGTTGCTGGAATCAATATTAAATAGAGAAATAGTCAACCACCTCAGCAGGAATAACCTTCTTAGTGACATACAATATGATTTCCGCTCTGCAAGATCTACCGCAGATGTGCTGACGGTTATATCCCACAGGATTAGTGAATCTCTTGACAAAGGCTTCCTTTCTAGGGCAATTGCTCTTGACATATCAAAGGCCTTTGACAAAGTATGGCATAAGGGTCTACTTCACAAGATTTCCAGCTACGGTATAACTGAAAATGTTTTCTCAATCATTAAACCATTTCTCTCTGATAGGCTCATAAGAGTAGTGGTAGATGGACAAAAATCGGAGGCCTGCAATATAAATGCTGGAGTCCCTCAGGGGTCAATCCTGGGCCCAACTCTCTTCCTGATCTACATCAATGACCTCCCTAAACACATACTTAAATCATTCGTTGACATCTATGCTGATGACACGACCATCTATGGCAACACATCAAAGGCTGTAAATGACAAAGTTCTCTCGGATTCTCTCTCCTCTGATCTCGAGCGCGTGGTTCAGTGGGGGAAGATGTGGCTAGTTACCTTTAATGCATCTAAGACCAAACTCCTATCCTTACATCATCAACGCTCTGATCCCCATCTGGCATCAATTGTGATGGATGGCTCTCGTCTGGGTGAGGCCCCGTGTTTTGACAAGCTTCTGGGTTTGACCTTTACTCCTGATCTAAAATGGAACACGTACATCAAGTCTGTTGCCAAGGTCGCTGGAAAGATGGTGGGATCCTTCTACCGCTCCAGAAAATATCTCACTACTGATGCAATTCTCTATCTATATAAAAGCCAAGTACGTCCAAGGATGGAATACTGTTGCCATATCTGGGCAGGAGCTGCCAAAAACAGCCTATCCTACCTTGACAGAGTACAAAATAGACTTCGTGGCTTAGTGGGGGATGCCCTTTTCTCTACCCTGCAACCCCTCTCTCACAGAAGAGACGTTGCGAGCCTATCCTTGTTTTATCGTTATTTTCATGGCAGGTGCTCGTCTGAACTCCAATCCCTGGTCCCCCCTCGCCAATCTTTCACGAAAAACACCCGTCTAGCTGAATCCACTGTGAAAAATTTCCCCCACTCTATATCTGTGCCTAAATCAAAACGCGGATTCCATGAACAAAGCTTCTTTCTTAGAACTGCACGTCTGTGGAACTCTGTTCCGTCTGCCTGCTTCCCTCCGGACTACAACTTGGATGTCTTCAAGTCTAATGTTAACAAATTCCTTATGAACCGCCCCCCTAATTAAACACTTCATCAAATCTCCTCACTAACGTAATGTACTTGCAATAACCCTTATCCCTGAGTGGCTTCCGGGCCTTGATAAGTGGTGATCACTGTGTAAAAAAAAAAAAAAAGGAACCTATATCTAAAATTTCAAGTGTTTAGACCCAAAAGTGTCGGAGGAGTTTTGTAGAGTTCTCAGAGGTCAAATCGTTGAACTTTGATCCCTTAACAGCCAAATTTCTGGCCGAAAACCAATCACAATATTTTTCCCAAATCTCAGCATCCTGTATATCAAATTTTGTGTATGTAGACTTTAAATTGACAGTTATTGCGTAAGGAAATGTACACACACAGACACACAGACACGTTAACTTATATATATATATATATATATATATATATATATATATATACTACCATTTCAGCCCGGCGTTGCCCGGTTGTTTGGATGTGTCTGTTGAGCAAAAGAAAAAAAGTGGTAATAGGAAGACAGGCTCGAACTCGTACCGCGGACGAGGAAAAGAACTGACGTCTTTGCTGTTACAACAACCGGACCAACAGGAAGCGAATTCTGTTTAAATTAAGGCTAGACAATCGACTTTAAAAAATATCGGTGAAAAAGCACCCCCCCTCTGTAGAAAAGTGCCTAGTGGAAGGTGAAGATATTAATGTTTTTAGCCGATTCTTCGATATTTGTCGCCTGAAAGGTCGAACTTCAAAACGATTCTGATCTTGGTAAAATCCATTGCCCCTGTTGAAAGTTTTAGGCAGACATTGAAACATACATATATACATACATTTATATATTAGTAACTAAAAGTTTTCGACCCAAACCGATTAAAAGCCTAGCTTTGTCTCTGAATACCCTTTATATAAATTTCAAATGTTTAGACCAGCAATTGTCGGAGTAATTTGGTCGAGACCGCAGAGGTCATTTTTTTTTAATTTGACCCCTATTATGCCCCCTTAAACTTTATTGTTTTGGGCTCAAATCAAGTTATTAAGTTAGATCCATGTCCAAGAAACCTATATCAAAACTTTCAATTGTTTATCCTAAAAATTGTCGGAGGAGTTTGGTAGAGTTCTATAAGGTCAAATCGTTGAACTTTGACCCTTTAAGAGCCAAATTCATGGCCCAAAACGGATCACATCGATTTTCCGAAATCTCAGTACCCTGTATATCAAATTTCGAGTTATTGCGTAGGGAAATGTACACACAAAGACACACAGACACAGAGATACACAGACACACACACAGATGCACAGACACGTTCACTTATATATATATATATATATATATATATATATATATATATATATATATATATATGGGGTGAAGTGTGTATATTTAAGCGGCATTTTGTTCATTTAAATAGAGTTACATAACAGAGGGCTTCTGTTTAATGATACTTTTTTATTTTGGGATCGACTAAAGGAACACTGCCAGGCATTACAAACGCCAATGCACGTAATAAAAATAGACTTTCCTAGTGAATATACTGTTATGAATCGAAATATTGAATTGAATTTCAATAAATAAATATATTTATTTATTGAAAGAGATTCTGCACTTGTTTTGCTTTAAACCGTTAAATTTTGTATTTTGTATACTCCTATCTATCTATCTATCTATTTATGAAACTATCTATATATCTATAAAAGTGAAAGTCTCTGTCTATCTGTGTATCTGTGTGTCTGTGTGTGTACATTTCCCTACGCAATAACTCTGTCAATTGTTAGTCTACAGACTGGAAATTTGATATACGGGGTACTGAGGTTTTGGAAAATCGATGTGATCGGTTTTCGGCCAGAAATTTTGCTGTTAAGGGGTCAAACTTCAACGATTTGTCCTTTGAGAACTCTACCAAACTCCTCCGACAATTTTGGGTCTACGCACTTGAAATTTTAGATATAGGTTCGTTGGAAATGGATCTAACTTAATAACTTGATTTGAGCCCCAAACAATAAAGACGGGTCAAAGTTTTAAAAATTTTACCATTTTTTATATTTTTTATTATTATTTATTTATTTATTTTTTTTTTGCTCAGCATACACCTCCAAGCACACTGGCAAACCCGGACCGAAATGCTAGTATATCTATAAAAGTGACAGTGTCTCTGTGTGTGTGTCTGTTTTTCTGTTTGTGTACAATTCCCTACGCAATAACTCTGTCAATTTTTAGTCTACAGACTCGAAATTTGATATACAGGAGACTGAGGTTTTGTAGCATCGATGCGATCCATTTTTGACCAGGAATTTACCGAGTAAGGGGTCAAAGGTCAACGATTTGACCTTTGAGAACTCTACCAAACTCCTCTGACAATTTTCGTTCTAAACACTTGAAATTTTAGATATAGGTTCGTTGGACATGGATCTAACTTAATAACGTAATTTGAGCCCAAAACAATAAATTTTAAGGGGTCATAATAGGGGCCAAAGTTTAAAAAGAATTGACCGCTTTCTTTTTTTTTTTTTTTTGCTCAACATACACCTCCAAATATCACGGCAACGCCGTGCACTCACATTAGTATATATATATATATATATATATATATATATATATATATATATGTGTGTGTGTATATATATATATATGTATGTATTGTGTAGTTACATTCATATTAAAAATCTTTATTTCTATTTATTTAGAAAGAAAATACAACTTTGTTACATATGGTTCGTGGAATTGCATTCACTAGAAATAGACCTAACTAATTTGCATATTATTTTAAGCGTTCATTTTAATTAATTTTCTATTAGTTTTTTTCAGTTTTCTTATAGGATGTTCACTTATAGTTAACTATTACTTGTAATTATATTCATACAGATATTCTACATGATTTATACTTGTGTAATATTTGCGTAAAAAGGTTATAGTAAACACAAACTTCTTTCTATATACATGTATGTATGTGTATATATAATCGTTTTAAAATTTTTGCCTATCCAACACCTCTGTCATTTTTGTCTACAGGCATGAAACTTAATATATAAGGTATTCGAACCCATGCGGAACTTTATATTTAGATTTTAGCAGGGGGAAATTGGTGCAAAAATGTACAAAATTTAAAAAAATAAATAAATTTGCCAGGAGAAAGTCGAACGACGCTATTACGAATATGCATGCCTAATGTAATAGCTATTGGTTTATGTTTTAATATTTAGCCTTACCACAAACATGTATTCATAGTTTAGACATTAACGTAAAAGGAAAACTTAAATTATAAGCTAAAAGTTTTGGTTTCGATTCTCGATAGTGCCATACGTGTCATTTTTATTTATTTACTTGCAGTTCAGCCCGGCTTTGCTCGGGTCATATGTACTCTTCATAACTTGCTCTACGTGTGAATATATTTTATGTAAGATTTCAAATGTTTAGACCAAAATTTGTCTGAGTAATTTCGTAGAGACCGCAGAGGTCAAATTTTTTAACTTTGACTCCAATTTGGACCCCTTAACATTAATTTTTTTTTTTTTTTGCTCAAATCAAATTAAAAAGTTTGATATATGTCCAAATAATCTATATTAAAAATTCCAAGTGTTTCGACCGAAAATTGGCGGAGGAGTTTGGTAGATTTTTCAAAGGTCAAATCGTTGAACTTTGACCCCTTGACAGCCAAATTTATGGCCAAAAACCAATTATGAAGATTTTTCCACATCTCAATACTCCTTATGTCAAATCTCGAGGTTCTAGACCGAAAATTTAGGTATTAGGTAAGAAAATGTACGCCGACACACACACACACATACATTATTACTTTTCTAGATATATTAGCAGTTCCGCCCGGCTTTCCTCGGGCCCTATGTAGTTTTCATAAAGTTATGTGCTTATTTATATATTAAAAAGTGTGAATATGTACAGTAATGCCTTTCTATATAATAGGCTTCCTTAACTACCACAGAAAAAAGTTGGTAGAGATCACAGACGTCAATTTATTTTTTAAATTTCGACCCCAATTTTGACTTCTTAACATTAATTGTTCTTGGCTCAAATTAAATTACAATGTTTGATCCATGTCCAAGTAATTTACATATAAAATTTCAAGTCTTTAGACCCAAAACTGGAAGAGGAGTTTGGTAGAGTCTGCAAAGGTCAATTCTGTAAACTCTGTCCTCTTGCCAGCCAAATTCTATCCCCAAAACTGATTTAAAAGCTTGCTCCATGTCTGAATACCCTTTATGTAAAATTCTTTAAAATTGTGACTGATGAACGAACAGGGGGAAAACATCTATTTCTTTTAGACGTAATAATTTATTACGTCTTTAAAATTGTGACTAACGAACGAACAGGCGGGAAAACATCTATTTACTTAGGATAGAGACAGATATTTATTTTAAAATATTATATACCCATATATAGGGTCCATGGATGAGAAAAGTGCTTTTGTGGGGTCTAGAAGCAAACTAAATTTGGGAACACCTTATTTAGAGAAAAATATAATAAACCTACGATGTGTATAAATATAAACTTACATTTCTAACAGCTTTTACAAAAGAACACGAGTTCATCTTCTAATACAAAAGAACGTTTCTAATCCAAACAAAGAAAAAACAATCACTTAATAAGCGGCTGTATCACGTCAAAGGAGTTGAACTATAAGATCAGATTGAGTGTCAAAATAGTCTTATCTATATGAACCACGTGTAATTTGTAAAGGGAAATATCGTCATGATGTTTGCCGTCTTATCTGTCGAAGCCAGCAACGGTCGATATCGTTGACAACAGCGCTGTGTCAAGTGAATCTGTCAGCGCTCCGGTTTACAAACTGTTTTTTCTCTAGTTTAAAATCTTTTGGTTCTTTAGTTTAAAACCTACCAGCTCTATAGTTTAAAACCTATTGGCTCTTCAGTTTAAAACCTGTTAGTTCTCCAGTTTAAAACCGGTTGGCTCTCTAGTTTAAAACCTGTTGGTTTCCTTATTTACACATTATCGATACTGCAGTTTAAAACTCAGTGGCTTTTCAGTTTAAATCTTATTGGCTTCTCAGTTAGTCCACTAATTTAAAACATGTTGCTACTCTAGTTTACAAGTGTACAACCTGTTAGCTCATCAGTTTAAAATTTGTTTGTTCTCTAGTTCAGAACCTATCAGTTGTCTAGTTTAAATCTTGTTGGTTGCCTAGTTTTAAACGTGATAGTTCTACACCTGTTGATTGTCTAAGCCATTTTGCCCCCTCAATTCCAATCCCGTTTGTTTGTCTAGTTTAAACCTGTTGTATCTTTAATTTAAAACCCATTGGTTTCCTAGTTGTAAACCTGTTTGTTCTTTAGTTTTAAAACTATTTGAACTGTAGTTTTTAGTCTGTTTATTCTGTAGAGGTACACCGTGTTGGTTCTCCAGTTTAAACCTATTGGCTGTTCAGTTAAAATCCGTTGACTCCCTACTTTAAAATCTGTATGTTCCCTAGTTCAGAATATGTTGATTCCCTAGTTTAAAACCTATTTACCCTCTATTTTAAAGTATTTTGGTTCTTAAGTTTAAAAACTATTGACCATCTATTTTAAAGTTTTTTGGTTCTCTAGTTTAAAATATTCTTCAGTTTACATACTGTTGGCTGCCAGTATAACACCTGTTGGCTTTCAGTTTAAAACATGTTGGCTGTCCAGTATAAACCTGTTAGCTTTTCAATGGAAAACCTGTTATTACTATAGTGTAAGACCGGTTGGCTCTTCAGTTTAAAATTTTTTTGACTCTTTCATTTAAAATCTTCTGGTTTTCTAGTTTAAAATTTGTTGGCTCTTTAATTTATAACATTTTGATCCTTTATTTTACAACTGTTTTCTTTCTCGTTTAAAACCTGTTGGTTCTCTACTCTACACACTGTTTGCTCTGTAGTTTAAAACCTACTGCCCCTTCAATTTAAAACCTGTTGGTTGTCTAGTTTAAAACCTCTTGACTTATCAATTTAAAACCTGTTTTTTATTCAATTTAAATATTGTTGTCTGTTTATTTTAAAACCTGTAAGCGCTTCAATTTAAACTCTTATGACAATTATTGAACATATGTACCTTAGGATTATTTATTCTGGTTCCATATGATATCGTTTGCAATGCTTTAATCGATAACAGAAAAGCGACCGATTATATTTGGAAGTGCAAGCTCTATTAGCATTACATCTGAAGTGTGTCTCAACATTTGAGGATTTTCTATACTTTTCTTGTGCGTTGCTGCCAATAAGAATAATAAAAAAAGTACAATAGGACAAAAGAAATGTAAAACATGACTGCTAATGAATAAACCTGGTCGCGTTTTCAACGTATAAAATCAACCTGAAGTGATTGGAAATCAAGTTAAATTTAATTCAACAAAAGTTTTCGATTTTCACGAGTAGATTTAATTAAATATATTCAAACAGTGGACTAATCAAGATTTAAGTAATCATCGTCTAGTGATTGCTTAATAAACCTAGTAACTTAAGATACAGAAGTTTAAAATTAAATAAAAATGAAAACATGAGTAATATATATATATATATATATATATATATATATATATATATATATATATATATATATAAATAAATATATTACCGTATCTTTCTGTTAAGTTACATTATTGTTTCAGCTACCCGGCCGTTTTTTTTGGCCGTCTGTAGCTTCCTCAGACTTTTACAGAAATGTTCGTTATGATGGGATGAAAGAGTGAATGATGTCATTTCTGTAAAAGTCTGAGGAAGCTACAGACGGCCAAAAAAACGGCTGGGTAGCTGAAACAATAATGTAACTTAACAGAAAGATACGGTAATAAAAAATAAAACGCATATTTGCTCTACAACAGTACTGAGCACTTTCTTCAGTTTTTATTAATTACCATTTCTACTATATATATATATATATATATATATATATATATATATATATATATATATATATATTCAATTTTCCCCCCTAACAAGGCATAGTGCCACGTTGAAGTAGGGGGCTACTATCTGAGACATAAGTTGCGGGGATATTATGAGGGAAGATGTTGCAAGATGTCTGTTCACATTACACTTGACCTTCTGCATGTCAGTACAGTTGGGAAAGCATTATCCCGGAAGGAAGTTCCAAAGTCTAGCAGTTCTGGGGAAGAAACTATTGGAGTAGAAGGCTTTCTTACACCTAGATATCTTTTCTGTTAAAGGGTTGGGATTTAGCTGTTAATCGAGTTTGTCGAGGGTGTTTACCTTGAGGGGGTACAAGTGCCTGTAGTTCGTCAGAGCATTCACCATTAAAGTACTTGTAAAACAGGCGGAGGGATGTAACATTTCGTCGATGGGGCAGAGGCTGAAGCCTAGATGACTGTTCAGGACCTATCAAATTGGCGACTTTTGAACCTTGTTCAAGAGCGAGAGAAAAGTAGCAGATGCACCAGCCCAAATGTGACAACAGTACTCCATACATGGGCGAATGGTGGCCTTATAGAGGTAAAAGGTCACTTTCAGGTGTAAGTAGTTTTCTAGTGCGGTAGAGCAGCTAAATTCCACCCCTTCACTGAAAATCGACGTGATCCGTTTTCGGCCAGAAATTTGGCTGTTAAGGGGGTCAAAGTCCAACGATTTGAACTCTGAGAACTATACCAAACTCCTCCGACAATTTTTGGTCTAAACACTTGAAATTTTAGATATAGGTTCATTGCATATGGATCTAACTTAATAACTTTATTTGAGCCCAAAACAATAAATTTTAAGGGCGCATAATAGGGGTCAAAGTTAAAAAAATTGACCGCTTTTTTTTTTTTTTTTGCTCAATATACACCTCAAAACACCCTGGCAACGCCGGCTGAAATGCTAGTACATATATAAAAGTGAAAATGTGTGTGTGTGCGTGTGTGTGCGTGTGTGTGTGTGGGTGTACATTTCCCTACCAAATAACTCTGTCAATTTTTAGTCTAGGGGCTTGTGATTTGTCAGAAAGGTGTATTGAGATTTAGGAAAATCTTAATCAGTTTTCGACCAGACATTTGGCTGTCAGGATGGAAAAGTTCAACTTTCAAGTTTGATCTTTGAAAACTCTACCAAATTCATCCGCCATATTTGGGTCTAAACACTTGAAATTTTAAATGTAGGTTACTTGGACATAGATCTAACTTTTAATTTGATTTGAGCCCCCAAAATAAATGTTAAGGGGTTAAAATTGGGATTAAATTAAAAAAAAAATTGACCTCTGCCGTCTCTACCAAATGACTCAGCCAATTTCTGGTCTAAACATTTGACATTTTACATAAAGGGTTTTTAGAGACCGGGCAAGCTTTTAAATCGGTTCGGGTCGAAAATTTGAGCTGCCAAAGTTCAAAAGATTTGACCTTTGCGGTCTCTAGATAACTACTCAGCCAAATCTGGGTCTACGCGTTTGAAAGTTATGCATAGTGGGTATTTAGACATGCAGCATGCATTTTAATTAGTTTTGGGGCGAAAAATTGTCTGCCAAAATGTTAAAGTTGAAAGAGTTGACCTTGGCACATTCTACCAAATTTCTCCGCCAATTTTGGGTCTAAAGACTTGAAATCTTAGATGTAGGTAACTTGGACATGGGTAAATCTTTGTATTTTGATTTGGTCTAAACATTTGAAATCTTACATAAAGTGTATTCACACGTAGAGCAAGTTACGAACATTACATAGGGCTCGAGCAAAGCCGGGCTGAACTGCTAGATATATGTAACCTATATATAATAGTTTAGTATATATATATATATATATATATATATATATACATACACACACACACATATATATATATATATAATAGGACAACAAGAATATGAAATTAAGTCACAAAACTATATATTGGTAAATATAGAATGTTTCATTTATCGAATAATGGAATACAAGCAAAATTTGGGGGATACAAGGGACTCTTTATTCCAGGGCATTTCGAAGCCTAATGCTTCTCATCAGTTATTGTTGAGCTTGACATTATCCAGATAAGTGTCCTCTTGTTGTATTGAACTCTCTTTTCCTCTTACATATTAAGCTATATATATATATATATATATATATATATATATATATATATATATATATATATATATATACAGGATGACCCAAAAAACGTGATATCTCCATTATTTATTCACCGATTGCCCTTATTTTACAGGTCATGGCAGAATCAACGACGGTGAGTACACCAAGACCGCAGTGAAACGGGGCCTAATTAGAGTTGGGGCCCGTTTTTTTTTGTCACCCTGTATATATATATATATATATATATATATATAACACATAGTGTTCCTGTGTCGCATCCTGCAGATCAAGTGGCAAGACGAGATCCCTGATACTGATGTATGATCAGCCAACAGATGCAGCATGCACACAATACCCCCCCCCCCCGAAAGACAGCTGCGATGGACATACCAGTACGATTGACGTAGAACGTATCCATAGATCGCTTCTCTACGACAAGCTTGCTAAGGGCAAAAGAAACGCAGGCCGCCCCAAATTACGCTTCTTATATGTTTGCAAGAGGTACAGTTTAAGTTTACTACCAAAAGCAACATGTTAGATATAAGACACGTTTGTTTTAGTGGAGAATTACATTTAGTGTACTCTGTTGTCAGCTTCATTAATGTGTAATGAATTTGAATTATCTATTTTCAATGCTAGTGGGACGCATTTCGATACAAAACCTATCTTAGAACATACCCAGACACATAAAGTGTATTTGTTAAATTTAAAAAATCAGCTTAGGGAACAGTTAAACACACACACATACACACAGATTAAAGTATAGATAAGTGTGTATATAGTTTTCGTCCCAGCCTATTTATCTCAGCATGCTGGCAAAATCAATCCTTGGCCGTAAAACCAAAGACTTATGCCATTTCCATATTAGCTGAATTAAAAGCTTAACAATTTCGCTGGTAATATTTGGTGAAATCTAAATATGGTTACAATCCGGAAAATGGATTTTTCTGACAAAAGATCAAACGACGCGGCATTCGTTTGTTTTTCTACCGCTACCATCCTTGACCAAAAAAAAAGAAAGCCTTTTAGATCGCGTGTTCCCTTTTAAGAATGGAGCGTTTATTTTTCCCGCGAACCGAGTATTAATGTCAGACATTATACGCATGCGCATCCTCGGGTTTCCATTTTATTCCATAAGTAACTTCCGGACAATCAGAAGTAAAGAAAAGATCGATAAAACTATAACGGATAGTAAATTGACATGTCGGACAGCAGTCTACTCTGGAGTATTACATTCAAATTTATCCGCCTAACATTCATAAGGTCCTGGATATGACCTTAAACTATATCCGACGGTGAGGCCCCAGCTTGTGGGCTTTGGGAAGTGTGGAACCAACCTTTAATTGCTATTGCTCTCGGGTTCACTCTGACCCGGAGTAGTAGTACCTGTTAGGGTCCTAACTATGGGTTAAATAGAAACTGACTCAAAAAAACAAAAAAAAAAACAAATATATTCTATTAAAAATTTCTTCAAAATCAATGTATTCGGCATTAAATAACCTGAAAAGGGTTGATATGCGGTAAAATAAAAACAACCAACCAAACATTCACAGGTAACTTGAATTGGAACAAATACATAGCATATACTGTAAAGGCTGTTGCAAAAAAATGGGGTTCCCCTATCGGCCAGACAATTATTCACACTTGCAAGTCGCCTATATCTACCACAAAATCTACTATTCGCCGATGCCTGGAATATTGCTGCCACATCTACAGTGGTGCACCAAGCAATATTATCTCTCTAAACTAGCTCTTAAGAGTTTCTAATCTGCTATACTAACTACTAACCTCACTTCCTATAATCTTAAAGTTCTGATGATGAAGTATTTCCTCTTTATGTTATCGTGTTTCCTCTATTTTAAACACATCCGGGGCGGAAGGGGTGGGGGGACATCGATAAAATCACACTATTATTTCAAGACGGAATTCTATGTTCGAAAGTGATTTCGAAGCCTTTAAATTAACTATTAATTACTAATTTCTAAATAAATAAATACGTATTTCTAGAGAGGGGGCGCCCGGTTTTGCCAGATCGTAAAATATGCTTAAATATGATATTTTAATTTGTCCAGATTTCGTATATATTATTATAGAGTCGTGATTTAAAAAGTAAAAAACAAAAAAAATTATTTGAGTGCCATCAGCTAGAATCGAAACCGAAGCATCCAAAGGTTGTGACTTTACCACTGTACCAACGTGACACTTTTAATTTTTTTTTTAAATTGAGTAAAAATTAAAAATTAAAATTTTTTTTCAATTTTGACCCCTTTTTGACCCCCTTAAAAATAATTTTAACCATCTAAAGATCCATAAAAAACGGTCAATAAAAAATGCAATCATTTGGGGCCCCTCGCGCCGCTCTGCAGCTTTTAGTTTCGGGGAGGAGGATAGAGTTTGAAAATAAAGAGACAGACAGACATACATATAGCGTTTTTAGATATTAGATTTTAAGAATAAAAATATCATCCAACAGACAAATGTTTGATATTTTTTTCATATTAAACTCTTTTCTGATCTCTATCTTTAATAAGACTCTCAGAGCGAGATGGTAGATAATATATTTGCACTTTTTTTTACACGGTGGTCACCACTTATCAAGGCCCGGAAGCCACTCAGGGATAAGGGTTATTGCAAGTACAGTACGTTAGTGTGGAGATTTAATGAAGTGTTTACTTAAGGGGCGGTTCATTAGGAATTTGTTTGCGTTGGACTTGAAGACATCCAGGTTGTAGTCAGGTGGGAAGCAGGCAGACGGAACAGAGTTCCACGGGCGTGCAGTTCTAAGAAAGAAGCTTTGTTCATGGAATCTACGTTTTGATTTAGGCACAGATAAAGAGTGGGGAAAATTATTGACAGTGGATTCAGCTAGACGGGTGTTTTTCGTGAAAGATTGGTGAGGGGTGACCAGAGATTGGAGTTCAGACGAGCACCTGCCATGGAAATCACGATAAAACAAGGATAGGCTTGCAACGTCTCTTCTGTGGGAGAAAGGTTGCAGGGAAGAGAAAAGGGAATCCCTCACTAAGCCACGAAGTCTATTTTGTACTCTGTCAATGCAGGAGAGGCTGTTTTTAGCAGCTCCTGCCCAGATATGGCAGCAGCACACCATCCTTGGACGTACTTGGCTTTTATATAGATAGAGAATTGCATCAGTAGTGAGATATTTTCTGGAGCGGTAGAAGGATCCCACCATCTTTCCAGCGACCTTGGCAATAGACTTGATGTACATGTTCCATTTCAGATCAGAAGTAAAGGACAAACCCAGAAGCTTGTCAAAACATGGGGCTTCTCGTAAACGAGAGCCATCCATTTCAATTGATGCCAGATGGGGATCAGTGCGTTGATGATGTAAAGATAGGAGTTTGGTTTTAGATGCATTAAAGGTAACCAGCCACGTCTGCAATGGCGACAAACATACGTTCGATTGCAGTTGGTATGTCCGTCCGTTCCATTTTTTTCTCGGCAACTACTATGCGAATCTGGTTGAAATTTTGTTTGGACCGTTGTTATGATACTGTGCAACAAACTAAGAATTATGTTATCCGTTCGATGCACATGTAGAGATTAACAACGATTAATACGGATTAATCACCACAATACCACATTTACCTTAGAGATTTACACGAAAACTATCGAGCGGATATGACTGAAATTTTGTATGAAATTTTGACAGGATAAACAGCAGCAAACTGGGTATTATCATATATGTTCCACGAACAGTAAAGGGTTAATAAAGTACATTACAATAACACATTTACCGTAGAGGCTTTCCCTGAAACTACTGGGCGATTTAGCTGAAAAGTACAAACCTTTGTAATTATAAAGTGCAGCGAATTAAGTTGTACTGTATTCATTTGATAAACAGACAACATGTGCTGTAGAAGTTTTCTCTGAAACTACTAGACTAATGTGGCTGAAACTTTATATGGAAATTTTTAATGATAAGGTCCAGCGGACTAAGAATTTTGGTAGCTGTTAGATGTACAGTTAGGTAAAATAGTGATTAGTTTATAATATAAAATTGAGCACAAATTCAGCCATATTCAATCATCAATTTGGCATAAAGCACTCATTCTACATCAACGGGCTATAACTTTTGCCCGTTTTTAACGGGGTAAAATGTCTGGTATGTCGTATTAAGAGAAATTAGTAATCGAATATGATCGAGTATAGATCGCTGAATCCTTGTAATAACAACAGCCGATTTCGTCTTGTACGACAGATCGTAAGATTATAAGATCCCGATGCAAAAGATACGACTAATTAAATAAAACTACTACTAAAACACTTCGATCTATAATATAGATGTTAAATAAGATGTTCCTTGGCGATTCAATTGGTATTGATTGGAAAAAAAAAATATCTTATCAACACTAAACGAGTTATCAAATGTTCTCCGCCACAAAAGAACCAGTTAAAATGGCGCGCATTATGGTTGCTTATCAGATCAGAAAACAAAAACAAAGCAAAACAACAAAAAAGTATGAATTCCTAAATCGACACCTGTTGCCTTCTTATTAAATAGCAAGAGTTTCTCAATGGTTATGGAGGTGTTAGCATTCTCCGCCTGCCAATGGAGAGAACTTCGTGGAATGTTGTAATGCCGTACATATGGCAGTGAAAGCGCGTAAACAAATTAATTCGTTATCATGTTTCGTGTTGAGATTGTATGCTACAACCAACTTCGCACACGCATCGTTTGCAGGTCGAAAAACGTATTTTTACAAGGATATAATTACTTATCAAGCCCTGAAGGCCACTCGAGGATAAGGGTTAATTAGTTAGCGATTCAAT